>NW_019384619.1:509272-516211 GCF_000671375.1 Centruroides sculpturatus | reverse complement strand
TTAAGGATTTCCAATCTAAAAACTCATATGAAAATGTTTAACTCTTTTATTGCTCCAGTATTTTTTTACGCCAGTCCTATATGGGCACTAGATTATTACCAACATCTGGAAAAATTTCAGATTATTTTTTTACGTAAAATACTTCAAGTTGAGCGTACGGTACCAGGATATGCAATCAGATCAGAGTCAAATCGTTACCAACTTTTTCCATTTTTTTTGAAACGTTTATTTAAATTTTATCTTCGAATATTAAATACTGAAGACGACAACATAAAATTTCTATTTCAATTAACAACCAATCAAAATGAAGGTAAATCAATTAATAATGTCTCCTGGTATCAGAAATTTATTAAAATAATACAAGCTTATGGAATATCAGTAATGTTGCTTAACTCATCAGAAGATAATTGCAAATATGCTTATACTTTAATGATGGAATCGGCCTTATCTCAATCTATTGTCAAGGACCAAGATGCTATTTTAAACTCAACATATCACTATTGGTATAAGAATATATTATTTTTTCCATCAAAAATGAATATTATTATGATAAATATAAATTTAAATATTAAAAGAACGATGATCCAAATTCGACTTAATTATAAATCTTTATTGATAGATAATTATTATATTGATTTTTCCAAAAAATGTTATTGGTGTAAATCCGAAATCTTTAATATTTACCATATTTTTACTGAATGTCCAAAGATCCTAGAAGCGCAATATAAATATAGAATAAAAGAGATTTTTAATTCAAAACATGAAGAAAATTTTAGATCTAGCTTAAATAGTATTTCTTTAAGTCAAATGTATAATATTCATAATTTTTTTGTATATATTATAAAAATGTTAAAACAAGATGTTGTGAAGTGAACAAATTATATGTAATATACAATTAGTTTATTGTTGTATTAACAAATATTTAATAATATACGAATATGTATTAACCTTTCTGTATGTTTATAATATTTATTGTAAACCCCCTGTAACAAGATTTTTTCTTAATACAATAAACAATTAATTAATTATTATTATTATTATTTAATGGCAGTTTTAATTGCGCAAATATAAATAAATGCAAAATATTATTTTAAAAAAACACAGCAGTTTGCTCAAATTTGACGTCATTCAAGTGGAAATACATAACTTCTCTTTATATACAGGTGTATTTAAATCTTCCAAATACATTAAAAATAAACATCCGGCATATTTTAAATTATTATTTTTCTTATCCTGACAACGCGTTAAAGTCTATAAGAGGTATAAGAACTCTTCAAAACACACACTTCGAGTCTGATATGCAGAAGGAGAAAAATAAAACAAACTTTAATGTATACGTCATCTATCTGTTTTGAAGATTTAACTGTGGATTTACGTGCATATTTTTAGATTCTAAATATTCTAACTTAGGAAAATAAAGTTTAAAAAAATCTTTTAAAAATTAATAATAATTAAATTTATAGAATATTTAGATAAAATATAAACAGTGGTCCGAAAGTCAGTTAACCGTATTTTGTGCATTCCGAATACACTTGTAATTATGAGTCATAAACTAAATTTAGAATGTGTTTAATATATAAAAGATGCCGTATTTTACAAAATTGGCACGGAATTATACCAGATTTGGATCATTTCTGAATCAATTTTAGTACAAATCCTGGATTAACTGTAGGATTAGTTAAAAAAATAAAAATAAAATAGCAATTTAAACTTTACAATGGTTAACTGACATTTTGATCATCCTACATACATGACCTGTCTACATTTATAATAAATATGTTATATAAATTAATTATCTACCGCACTAATTAATAAATTTATTAAATATTATATGAATTAAATTTTTGTAGATTTTTATAATTTTATTTTTATAAAAATCATAAATAATAAATAATTCGTCCACACAAACATCGCCAGAACTGAGTGAAAAAGGCAAAAAATATATAGTTTATATGTAAGAAACTAATCACCAAACGGGTATTTGAATGTTAACAATGAAATAATTTACCTCAACATAACATAGATTCTAACAGTGTAACATAAATCACGCATGTTGCAGCATTACAAAAATGTTTATAACTCCACAAAAACACTAAAAATTAACTAAAAAGTCACTTTTAAAAAATCCCCATCCAAACAGAAACAATGACATTCATTCTAAATGGAAATCGAACCCACGTCTCTCTTGTACGAACAAGCGATATGAATATACACTAAAGTTTACATTTATAGTGTTATTTGCTTATTAACTTCAAACAATTCGATTATTTTGGGAAAATCATCAAATTTATGTCAACATAACTACCAAAATGAATAGTGTACAAAGGAATGTATACCTATGCATATTCATATACGAGTGGATTATTATCAAATATTTATATTCATTCTGTGAATATAATTATCATGTGTATTAATACAGGTATCAGTAACATATATGCTTCATAAGATTATAACACAATACTCTTATTATTAATAGTTATGATAATGATTTGTACAAATAAAACTATTCGAATGAATAAAGAAGAAGAATGTTTATAAGATGATATTATTTTCGTTATAATTAGCTTTATTATAATTACTTAAAAATTCGAATTAATGTAAAAACATGTTTTGTAATTATATTTTGAGTGGGTGAGTGAGTATCTAATTATACAAATGTAAGTAGATGAGAAGAATAAAAATATATGAATTACATATTTGTCCATTATTATTTCTTTTGTGATGAGAAATGTTTTATTAGTTTGTTATTTTGTTATATAACTATCATATTAAAAGAGTTTTTTCGTGTTATATTAATAGAAGGATAATAATTTAAATATTATAATATTAAAGTTTATTCTAATATTAAGAGTTTTAAAGTAATTATTGATACTTAATAAAACAATAAGGAGTATAGGAAATTGGCATTTAATTAGTAATTATTGATAACTTTCTTGGTTTAAAATCATTTTATGTTTAAATTTTAAACACTTAAAAATGTTTTCCAAAGCAATCAAGGCTTCAATGATTGCTTTGGAACTTCTTACTGGATGCTTAGTCTAAATCATTGTTTCGGATCCATTTAATAATTGCTTAAATCATTACTCTGACACCACTTAGTTACTGCTTAAACCATTGAGTTTGGGGCTATTTTAATGGCTGCTTAAATCATGGTTTTGATCCACTCGATGACTGTTTAAATTATTGTTTTGGAACCACATAATGATTGCTTAAACCATTTCTTTGGAATCATTTGGCGATTGCTTAAATAATTACGGAACTACTTTAAGTAACTGCTTGAATCGCTATTATGTATCCATTAAAATTTTTATAAATTTGCCAATTTTGCTCCGATATGCTTCAGTATCTTCAGCTCACCAATGAAATAAAAACATGGCGCAAACAATATTCGAATGTAGATTTATTTTTTCAAGACATTCGGTTCAAAGAGTACTAAAAAATATAAAAGATATCGAAATTGCTTAAGAAATTTTTATGATTATAATTTTAAAAAGTAATAATACAATTTACTTATTAATTTAAATCAAAAAATATAATATGAATATAATTTACATAACTATAAAAAAGTATTGTAATAGAACTTTCTACGAACCAATTATAAAAGATGTTACAAAAATAATTGAAATTAGTTTGTTTCAAAAAAAAAATAATAATAATAATAGTAATTTAAAATCAAACAAATTTTTATAACTTTGTATTAATTATTAATGACATTTTATAATATTCTACGCTCAATTCAATCCCATCAAGACTTGATTTTGAATTTAAAAACACGATTCTTTTATTATTATTCATTTCATGTGAATTTAAATTAGTAAAATTTCATGCCACGTGACATTTTCGGCGTTATTTATTCACATCCAAAAGAAAAAAAAACAACCTAACAACAGAGTATTTATTATTTCAATGAAGCTATTTCGACGAAACTTAACACACAGACAAACAAAAAAAGGGGTTAACAAAGTATTAAAGTAATTAAAATTTATAAATAAAATAGTTAATAAGGTGAGTTAAACCCCCCGGAAAGTTTTTAAAAATCTATTGACCGAATTTAACTCGTCTATTGCTTAGATGGGGGATGAGTTTTAGAGTAGACAAGGTGCGATTATACGAAGCAGTGAAGTATGACTTAATAGCACGTCTTGAAGGGTAACTGTAAGAGATTGGTAGTTAGTCAAGTCGAGGAAGTTTTACAGTCTGTCATTTCGTATTATGGGCAATGTTTTATGGGTAGACATCTTCGGTACGTTGACATTTCTCAACAAAATAAAAATGCTTGAATGAATATAGGTATGTATAATTGCCACTAGAAATAACTCGCTCGAATCACTAAGTAATAACTTAATGGTTCGATAAGTTCTTGCACTAAACATTATTTTATTTTATTAAATATTGTTTAATAAAATAGAATATATTCTTTTAAAAATTTAACCTTGTTTAGTATATTTTTAAAACAATGTATAATTAATTTAAAAGAAACTTTTCTTAAGTAAAATTTCATTCGAAATGGTAAAAATAAATTCAATTTTAATTTAAATAAAAATGGTAATATAATTGTATTTTTATTTAATTTTTTAGGAATATTAATCCTTAAAGTAAAGGGTTTTTTGGAAAATGATTTTTATTTATAAAGAAAATAATTATTTCTATAAAGATTTTCTCTTGTTCACTTCCAGAAAATCTGTGTTTAGCGAAAATTTGTGAAAAAGTTTTTAAATTTTTCATATTTTCTCAGAAAAATTAGATATAGGCCTATGCTTAAAGAAAATTTGGAATATTGTAGAATATTTTCTATATTTTATAAATGAATGAAAAATATTCCATAATTTTATTGTAAAAATGACGAAAAGTAATTTCACAATTCTTTTAAAAAAAATTGACATTTTTTTTCGAATAAGAGCCCAGAAACAGTGTTATTCTATAAGATGCCAAAATTTTCTAATAAAACAAACAGGACAAAGGAATCATTCCTTTATATATACAGATAAACGTCTTTTATCGAAAAAAAAATCTCTTTGGTAATTAAAGTTTTTTGAAGCAAGAAGAAGAGGGGAGGAAGAGGAAAAAAAAAGAAGAAGAATTCGAATTAAAATGACGCAGCAACTGCAACTAGTGAGAGAACTATGTCAATAGTGGGAAATGTACTTACTTCAATTTGAATTTAGAATAGATTTGACGATTTACTTCATTTTATTTATTCATGGTACAAAGCATATCTACTGGTTCAAGACCAATAGCGGTGATTACTCGACAGTAAATGTGGATTATCTCATCAAAATTCTTATTACCGAATCCACATTACCAAAAAAAATTCTCTCTCTCTCTGTCTGTCTTTCGCGCTTTCCATAAATATTGCTAATTATTAGGATAAAATATTTTAAAACTAAAACACCACTATTATTCTTCTATTTATAATAATGATATAAAATACGATATACTAAATACGCATTATTAAAAAATATGACAAATAAGACCTTGTACTAAGGAAACTAAGTTTATACTAATGAAACGTAATAATAAAAGGCTCCATACTAAAATTAATATTTTTTATATATTATAATAAAAAAATCTTAATGTTAAGGAAAGTATTTCATACACTAAATTTACATTAATGGAAACTTTATGTTGAAAGACCTGTATTAAAGTCATTTATCTTATATAATTTTTTATTTTATATTAGTATAGTGTAACTTTAGTACTGTATATCCTATATACTAAAGTCTTTTTAATGTAAGGCCTTTTATTAAGACCCTTCCACTATCTTTAACACACACTAAAGCTTCTATATATTAAAAATAGTGGAAACGTCATGGTAAAAGGCTTTACATTAAGAGAGTATTTTATACATAAACTAAACCTATACTAATGACAACGCTACTACAACGTAGATTATTTTATCCATTAAATCTACACTAATGGAAAACCTTACAATAGAAGGCCCTACACTTTCCATTATTGTAGATTTACTATGAAGAATAAAAAAATTCCCTTAACGAATGCATTATAATGAAGAATCTATACCAATTAGTAACATTACATTATAATTAGTTTATATAACTTTTAATGATAAATTAAAACTAAAATTAATAAAACATCTCTAATTACTACACTAATAACATTATAGTGATTAATATAGTGTTATAATTACATTATAGCACCATATTAATAAAGTAATGATGAATATAATAATCTATAAAAATTTGTATTATTTATTAAAAATTTAAGCATACAAGACACATTTTTAATAATAATAATAATAATAATAAACCTAATTTAAATTCTCTAGAAATTTGCGTATTAATAACACGTGATTAAAATGTGTTATAACAGTGTTTAGCGATTATTATTATTATGAATTTCTATATTTTTTTGTGTGTTAAGCATTAAGAGAGTTAACAAAATGTATATTAATAATAATGCCTCCCGCTGCTATTCACGTCTTTCTCATTGTAATCTCGTTAGAGCCAAGTTTTAGAGCTGTCGTCAATTAAAATTCTATTTGAAAGTCGGTCGCTTAGAAACAAACGATTGAGCCGACAATGCGGAGAAAGTCAACAAGTTGCTACTTTTATGACATCACATACGAAATTTCTTTCCCTTTTTTTTTTATTATTATTTTTTAATTCTATGCTCGTTGCTCCTTTTTAAATAAACTCTGATTATTATTGAAATTGACTCATAATTGAATTTTATGGGAAATGAAAGCAAAATATGTGAAAATGAAAACGGATATGAAAGTAAACACGTGTATGAAAAAGTGTTTTGTCTTTTTTTTTATTTAAATAAAAAAAAACGAAACATTTTTTATGCACATGTTTACTTCTAAAGACTTTGTTCTAATACATTTTAAAAATTGGAAATAGTTTCATTCGGTTTAAAAATTATAAAAGGGTATATTAATAAGTATATTTTATTACATAAGCTGTGAGAAATCTTACC
>NW_019384619.1:504939-508865 GCF_000671375.1 Centruroides sculpturatus | reverse complement strand
ATATAATAATTTTAATTATTATATTACAATATAATTACTGTAAATATATAATTTGCTTAATTAATTAATGGAATATTAAACTAAAATTTTAAATTTTTTAAAAATGTATTAGGATTAAGATTTTAAAAAATATTTTAGAATATATTTTAAAACACATTTATAAGATTTTTAGGAGATTTTTAAAATATTTTTAGACCTTTAGAAGACTTTTTTAGATTTTTATGTCCTTTGTTCGGATGTATTTATGTATGGATCAGCACTGTCTAGAATAAACGATATGCTACCAATGTTGAAATGCATTTTACAATGTATTTACTTGTTAAAATATACTGTACACACTATACCCTCCCTCATATATAATTTTTCTTTTATATTTTCTTAAAAATAACCGCTATATTTTTAAACATTAAAATATTTTCTTATTATTACAAGTTTTACTACTATAACTTTGCCACAAGATTTAATTTAAAAATTAATTAATTCTTCAAATAAAAAAATGTTTCTATAGTTCATATTTATTTACATAAAGAAATTAAATACATTAATTTCTTTATGTAATGATATGGATATTATAATTTGTGATTCTCTCTCCCAACCAGTAGATTGTGACCTACTATGCTTATTTTAACGAATTGGATAACTTGGAAGGTTGGTCAAATATGATTAAGACAGATTTTCGTGATGAAAATCAATTACAGATTTTTATATTTAATTTTACGGGATTTTTTGGAAAATAATTCGTTTCATTATATTTGAAATATCCAAAAATAAAGATAAAACGATTAATCGATTGAAGAATTCTATGGACATTTATTATAATTTATTTAAAAAAAATAATTATTAAAATGATCTTTTATCGAATAAAATAAAATAAACCTTTTAAAGATTTAAAAAAGAAAAAAACTTGTTTTTTGGAAGGTGGGAAATAAAATTTTCAGTGTTTTTGGCTTTTTAAAATAAAATGTGCGCGTATTTTTAGATTGACAAAGTTAGATTTTTTGTTTGAATTTATAAAAATGTATGCTTTTTTGCATTATAAAATGAGATTTATAGAGTTTTTTTGTATTGTCAAAATAATATTTTTTGCATACATTTTAGACGCCAAAAAATAAATAAAATTCCTGTATCGTTTGAACGTACAAAAATGAAGTTAACACGTTTTTTATGTGCACAAAATAATAAAATATAAATTATTAGAATGAGAAAATAAAATTTACAACTTTTTAAAATGAATAAAATAAAAATCGTACATTTTTAAACATACAAAAATGAATTTTACACTTAAAAAGAAAAATATATAATAACGTTCACAAATTAGTATTTTTTAAAATAGTTTTTAGATGCTCAAAATAAAAAAAGTTACACATTTTTGAGCGTACAAAAATGAATTTTATATATTATTTTGGATTATAAAATAAATTTAAAGCGTATTTGGATTGGAGACAATTCATTAAAAAGGCATAAAATGGCACGATGCAAAGTCATTAGTCAATATGAATAAGCATTTGGGTTTTAAAGATAGGAAAAATATTTTTAATATGCAAAATACATGACTGGTTGCCCATCTAATAAATCATTTACTAAGGCAACTTACAATTGGATATCACGTTTATTTAATAACAACAACTTAACAACACGCTATTTTCATGAATGTTCCATTATATTTCAAAGGAGGCAGCTGACTTTATTATATATATATATTATATATATGCTTATTTTTTCAATTTATTTGATGTATAGATTATAAACCTTANTGATGGAAAATATTGTAGAATATTTTCTATATTTTATAAATGAATGAAAAATATTCCATAATTTTATTGTAAAAATGACGAAAAGTAATTTCACAATTCTTTTAAAAAAAATTGACATTTTTTTTCGAATAAGAGCCCAGAAACAGTGTTATTCTATAAGATGCCAAAATTTTCTAATAAAACAAACAGGACAAAGGAATCATTCCTTTATATATACAGATAAACGTCTTTTATCGAAAAAAAAATCTCTTTGGTAATTAAAGTTTTTTGAAGCAAGAAGAAGAGGGGAGGAAGAGGAAAAAAAAGAAGAAGAATTCGAATTAAAATGACGCAGCAACTGCAACTAGTGAGAGAACTATGTCAATAGTGGGAAATGTACTTACTTCAATTTGAATTTAGAATAGATTTGACGATTTACTTCATTTTATTTATTCATGGTACAAAGCATATCTACTGGTTCAAGACCAATAGCGGTGATTACTCGACAGTAAATGTGGATTATCTCATCAAAATTCTTATTACCGAATCCACATTACCAAAAAAAATTCTCTCTCTCTCTGTCTGTCTTTCGCGCTTTCCATAAATATTGCTAATTATTAGGATAAAATATTTTAAAACTAAAACACCACTATTATTCTTCTATTTATAATAATGATATAAAATACGATATACTAAATACGCATTATTAAAAAATATGACAAATAAGACCTTGTACTAAGGAAACTAAGTTTATACTAATGAAACGTAATAATAAAAGGCTCCATACTAAAATTAATATTTTTATATATTATAATAAAAAAATCTTAATGTTAAGGAAAGTATTTCATACACTAAATTTACATTAATGGAAACTTTATGTTGAAAGACCTGTATTAAAGTCATTTATCTTATATAATTTTTTATTTTATATTAGTATAGTGTAACTTTAGTACTGTATATCCTATATACTAAAGTCTTTTTAATGTAAGGCCTTTTATTAAGACCCTTCCACTATCTTTAACACACACTAAAGCTTCTATATATTAAAAATAGTGGAAACGTCATGGTAAAAGGCTTTACATTAAGAGAGTATTTTATACATAAACTAAACCTATACTAATGACAACGCTACTACAACGTAGATTATTTTATCCATTAAATCTACACTAATGGAAAACCTTACAATAGAAGGCCCTACACTTTCCATTATTGTAGATTTACTATGAAGAATAAAAAAATTCCCTTAACGAATGCATTATAATGAAGAATCTATACCAATTAGTAACATTACATTATAATTAGTTTATATAACTTTTAATGATAAATTAAAACTAAAATTAATAAAACATCTCTAATTACTACACTAATAACATTATAGTGATTAATATAGTGTTATAATTACATTATAGCACCATATTAATAAAGTAATGATGAATATAATAATCTATAAAAATTTGTATTATTTATTAAAAATTTAAGCATACAAGACACATTTTTAATAATAATAATAATAATAAAAAACCTAATTTAAATTCTCTAGAAATTTGCGTATTAATAACACGTGATTAAAATGTGTTATAACAGTGTTTAGCGATTATTATTATTATGAATTTCTATATTTTTTTGTGTGTTAAGCATTAAGAGAGTTAACAAAATGTATATTAATAATAATGCCTCCCGCTGCTATTCACGTCTTTCTCATTGTAATCTCGTTAGAGCCAAGTTTTAGAGCTGTCGTCAATTAAAATTCTATTTGAAAGTCGGTCGCTTAGAAACAAACGATTGAGCCGACAATGCGGAGAAAGTCAACAAGTTGCTACTTTTATGACATCACATACGAAATTTCTTTCCCTTTTTTTTTTATTATTATTTTTTAATTCTATGCTCGTTGCTCCTTTTTAAATAAACTCTGATTATTATTGAAATTGACTCATAATTGAATTTTATGGGAAATGAAAGCAAAATATGTGAAAATGAAAACGGATATGAAAGTAAACACGTGTATGAAAAAGTGTTTTGTCTTTTTTTTTATTTAAATAAAAAAAAACGAAACATTTTTTATGCACATGTTTACTTCTAAAGACTTTGTTCTAATACATTTTAAAAATTGGAAATAGTTTCATTCGGTTTAAAAATTATAAAAGGGTATATTAATAAGTATATTTTATTACATAAGCTGTGAGAAATCTTACC
>NW_019384619.1:469681-499910 GCF_000671375.1 Centruroides sculpturatus | reverse complement strand
TTAATAATAAGATTTCTTAGGCAAATAAAAAATATTTGCCTAATTATTTAATTTATATGATTTTTTTAATAAAATTTCAATTTTAAATATTGTAATAATTTTATAATATTTATTTAGATTCTTAAATATAAGTTTTTTACATATTTCTTCCATCAAATTTTATAAGTAACCCTTGACTTTGACTTTTTGTTCCAAAATTCTTGTCATTTCTTTAAACATTTCTTTCTCATTTTCTGCTTTTTCAGATGAAATATTTTAATTTTTTAAGAACAATTTTTTGGAATTTCAAAAATCTTTCTTCATTTTAATTTATTATTTACAAACTTTTCATATTCTTATTTGCAATAATTTAATTGTTCCAAAAGAATTTTTGATAATATCATCTGTAATGTTTTTTTAATACTGTATTCTTAAAATTTTTTTGTATAAAATATTTAATAAAAATAATAATTAAATAATTTTTAAAAATTACTATATTTTAACTGTAGAAATGCTTTTTTTTCTGCTTCTTTATAAAAATTAGATTAAAATAGTATTGTGTTTTTTTGAAAATATTCTTTAATCGAATAATATTAAATTATTGTTATGATTACAAAGAAACGTTATCTAAAAAATAAAACTGAATACTGTATTTGAAAATTATATTTTCTCGAGAGTAGAATTCGTATTTTGGAATTGATTTTTTTCATAAAAAATAAATGGATTTTATCTAAAAACACCCAATTGATTTTGTATTATATTCTTTTAGTTTTTAATTCCGTTTTATCATTCTCCTCTATGAAAAAATTTTGAAAAATTACAATTTTCTATATTAAAAAAAAAAAGGCATTTTAACTCTTTTATAATTACGCCGGATTCGCCGCATAACACTAATACTGTTTACTTATAAAAAATAAAAAAAATGTTATTTTTTTCTAATATAAATTTTAATTTATAAATCTATTTTTTCTCATTTTTTCCCATTTCGGTACGAATTTATTTGTAATTAGTAGAGTTTTAAAATATCCTGTAAATTATTTTTCGAAAACACATGTATCATTTTCCAAAATTAATTAGATTACTATTTAAATTGCAATTAACTTTGTTAATTAAATTATTATCATTATTATTTCATTTTATTTTAAAATTAGATAAAGCGATTTGGATAAAACCCAATTACAAAGTAAATTGTTGATATTCAATTCCGCATTCTCCGTTTTGGAAAATGGGACATTGTAAATAATTCTTTATAAATATATTTTTAAAAAGCATACATATTGAAGTAATAGTTTTATAGAATTTCATATAAAAATTATATTAATTTAAAAATATAAAAAATTTTAAAAATAACATAACAGATGTAGTTACCAAATGATGCCGGAAAAGTTAGGCAACTCGTTTCTGGATTTTTAAAAATTCCTGTTAACTTTAATTACGAAAAACTACTTAGTTACTATGACTAATGAACAGGCTTATTACTATTTAATTAACATAACTAAAATGCATTTTGGTCTTACTGAGCCTTATTAATTGGATGATATACCTCATACCGGTACATAAAAAAGAATACTGTATATGGTGACAATTGCCAACATTACAATATACGTGAATAGTACAATTATTACAAATTAATACATACATATTAATAGGATTCTAAATTATCACTAGGACAGTAACACAACAATATTAAACAAGTCCAGTAAAAACCTTGTGAATAGTCCTTCGGCTTTCTCTATGGTTGTGGTAATTTTCTTATCTTCTGTTTCCACCACATTTATTAAGTATGATGGTTCAATTTCCTTTTCTTGGTTGTTATTTTCATTTGGAATTATTTTGGGCACATTTTCCATTATGATTATGAATGATCCTATACATGTTTTAGTTTTAATTACACATTTACATAGTTAGTTTAATCAGCACTTCGAATACAATAATACTACAACACGTGTTTAAAATTTCTACCACTAGTTTTACTGCTTGTTTCCAATTGGTTAACATAAAACATCTGCTGTTATTTAACTGAACCACATGTGTTCACAGAAAAGAATTACATGAGTATGGAATGCATAACAATTAAACAGAATTAATTTTTTATGCTTAAAGCTTTTAAGCATTAAAGATAAAACTATTATTAACCTACTATTAACCTGTATTGTTATGTTGGCAATTGTCACCATATATTCTGTTTCATGTATGTCATCCATTGGAATGTCATCCAATGAAACAAGGGCCAGTAAAGACGAAATGCATTTTGGTTAAGTTAATTAAATAGGCTGAGTGTGTAATAAGCTTATTCATTAGTCATAGTAACTAAGTAATTCCTTTGTAATTAAATAATACAGGCAAGAAGCTTTTTAATTAATATATTGCTCGTAACTTAAATTATTTTTCGTATCATCAGTTAAATTGAAATCAAAATATATTTTAAAATATTTTATTATATTCTTGTTTGCGATACGATAGTAAATGATATTAGAAGATAATACCATTTACTATCGTATCGCAAACAAAAATATTAAAAATATAGTTGAATTAATTTTTTCCCGAAAATTTTTTTCGAATTATTTTCCTGCAATGAAAATCATTTCAAGAAAATAATACAATGAAGAATCATCTTTTTAGTATTTCTTCAATTTAAATTGATTAAAAACTTTGTTACACAAGAAAAAAACATATTTAAAGATTTTCATTAACACTCATAAATATTTTTATTGTACTCTATTCGGTCAGGTCTAGTATATACAAGGTCTTAACGGTATGCGTATTCTTTGGCAGTAAAGCTGGAGAAATACTAACATAAAAAAAGCTCTCGTAACCGTAATGGCAATTTTTCGTTCAGTGTGAATTCCGTGTTTCGAATATAAAATTGTTAAAGAAAAGAAAAACGGAAAATAACAAACTTTTCGCCATCTAGAGTGTCAGTTCGCATTACTAGCAACGATGCAACTATCAGCGGAGGTATCAAAATGGCAGCTGGGCAGCTTACGCGGTTTCTCGTTTTCAGCCTCCTGCAGCACAGCAGTGATGTCAGTGACGTTGTAAACACGTCATTCACAGGGATCTGATTGGTCAACATCTACATTTTACGTGACCAGAAAAAATTTTTCACTGAGTACTGTACCTCTCAAGTTCATTTTCCAGAAATTTTACGGGTGAGGGACATAAAATTTTTATAGTTTTGGCTTTCAGTTTATGTTTTCAGTGGTGTTTTTCTATAAGGCCAGGAACACACATGCGTAAAATTGTGTGGCAGAAAACTGAATCAGAAATCAGCTTTCAGTTCAGTTTCTGTTTATTGAATATAGAGGAGTTTATTGAATCCGTTCGACCACATCAGTATCATGTATAAAGACAAACAACGTCTATGGATGGTATAGGTGCAAAATTTCAAATAACAGGNGTCCCTCCTCAACAGGTATTTTAGTAGTATATTCTATATAAATTAACAACAATAAAATAAATTTTAAAATTACATTTAACATTTACCGACAAACTTATCAATAAAATTCTTACAATTTTTAGACTTTTTTCTTTCGTTTTTAACTGTACTGGACATTCAATTTTAACCAACAAAAACAATATTATTGTAAACTTAAGCCTGTATTTAAACAAATTATTATATTAATATTTTACGTTATATCTGTTTTTTTTACATTTATTTACTATTTTTTTACAACTTACATCTCTTTCTGTTCAATTTAACTAGCTCCTCGTTTCCGCTTCTTTCGATTGTTTTTTTTTTATCTTTCAGACACGGCCCTTCCTCTATGATTCTTCGCCATGATTGGTGCATTTCTCTACCACTATTATTATTTATTCTGTTATTTTGTCTAATTATATTAATATGTTCATAAAGTTGTCTTTTGTAATTATTCTTTTCTTTTTTCCTTATTTTTATTGAATTTAATACTATTTCACAGCCTGTGGTATTACAGTGCTCCGCTACTACTGAATTTGCATAATTTCTCTTGATTGCTCGGATGTGTTCAATTATTCTTATTTTTAGTTTTCTTTTCATTTCCTTTATATATATTTTTTCTGGTTTACAATTACAATTAAAGGAATACACCGCTCCTTCCTCTTCTAATATGTCATATTTTCCTTTATTTCTATAACATAAATGGTTTTTTGTTGTATTTTCTTTTTCCGGTATTAGATTAATTCTACTGTTTAATACTTTTTTTTAATTCTTTCAAACATCTTAGGGATATACCTTATTTTAACAAAACTTTTTTCTTTATCTATTAATTTTAATTGTTTATCACTTTCCAGTTTTTTAACCATTTGTTCAGCAGACTTTTTGGATAATCATTTAACATAAACATTTTTATTATTTCCTCCTCTTCTTTTTCCTGTGTTTTGATTTCACTAGTATATTTTATACTTTTATATTTTAGTAAGTCATAGTAAGTCAAGTATATTTTCACTTTTATATTTTAGTAAGTCAAGGACATTGAAGCATTTTAAATTAATTAAACAATTTATCTTTATTCAGTTGTTTCTTATGTTAGAATTTATATTGCAGATTTCCGAACAGCAAAAAATCGAAAAATTGGAAGATCTAGAATCTGAAAAATTTTCTAGTTCAAGAACAGACTGCAGATGTTTGGATAAAGACGATTATGTCAAAGAGACGTACAACTGCGGAAATGACGTAGTTCCTACGTGTGCTTCTGCAGACGTAACTGAAGATGTAAAAAAAACGACGAAAACTGCAAGATTTGTATATTGAAAGTATAAAAAAAACGTAAAAGAGACAGCGAACCAGAGGATAATGAGAATTTTTCGCATTTTCGCGAACAATTATAAATTTTCGAGCTTGTTAAAGAATGTGACTGTCGACACGAAATTCTAAAGAATATGAGGATGAATTGGTTCTACGACGACACTTTATTGGACCAGACCGATTTTGACAGTGAAGATGACGTTCAAATTGTTATTAACTCACTGGAAGACGGTTCCAAAGATGACGACAAAGAAAACGTGAATACTGATTGGAAAAAAGAAAATCCAATTTGACATCATTAGACATTTCTCAATGGTCTTTGAAGAAGAGGAAGATCGCGGAAACGAGTAACGTACAAAAGAGAATTCGGGAGATGGAGAGAAAGAGACAAGTACGCAAGGAAAAACTTCAGACGAATAAGCAAACAAGGATATCCAAAATGATCGACGAAAACGACTTTTATCATTCGACTGACAACTCGACGTTTTCGGAAGAAACGAAATACGGAAAAGGAACAGAACAATGGAGAATGATGGTGGAAAAGGCGGATAGTTCCGTATTTTTTAATCTGTCTTACAATTTCCATAGTTTGGAATCTTCTCGACGATCTTCTATCGAGTGAAAAGAGAAAACCCAAATTGCATCTTAGAAACGAAGATGGAATTCAAACGAGTAACGAATACATCTGTATCTCTCCCATAACTCATCTGTATCTCCCACATAAGAATTCCATAAATTCCAATGAGTTTCATTGTCAAATTCATTATCAAAAGTATGGAAAATTGATAAAATGCGTTTCGCAAGAATCCGTCTCGGAAATGTTGGAATGGTTTGATAACAGCGTGAAGAAGGAATTCTGCAAGGAAAAATTCGTAAATTCCCATCCCATTCCATATCGTCAATGTGAGGAGATTGATCGATCGCCATTTAAGAGATCAGAATTTGCAGTATCAATAAGAAATACAAAAGGAGTCGATCAGAAAATGGAACAGTTGTTCAATGTAGGAGTGACGAAAAATAATTGTTTACGAAGAAACTGGAAGCAATGAAAATGATGAATTTCCTAAACCATATGGAAGGTTTAGAAATTTTTACGGGAAAGGAAAGATCGGATGTCACTTCTACTCCTAACTGCAGGGCGACAAGGGAACTTTTCCAATGTGATTTGGATCTTTCCTTCAATTCTTCCTCTGAAATCATTCCAAATGACAAAGATAAAGGAAATTAATGAAAATCTTTCGAACTGATCGAAGAATACTGTTATTAACTATACNNNNTCTCCGTAGCGTGGCGCTGGACGGCGGAAAGTAGTTTGGCTGCCCGATGACGTTTTACCGAATTATAGGAGTTTTTTTACCATGTTTGTACGGACACCGTCGCAATTTTTTCGCCGTCATATAGGAATCCGAACTATAGGAACCCGTGTTATAGGGGGATCGACTGTATATCAAATTATTCAAACTTCAAGACACCATTAAAAATAAAAATTGCATTATAGTGAACATTTTTTTTTTTAGTTAACTGTATAAGTTGGCGACCCCACAGAAAGCCCGTCGCGACTCCCTTCTGGGTCGCGACCCATAGGTTGGGAACCCGTGGTCTAGTAGAATTGATAAATAGGCCTAGTATTTAGATCACACGTTCTTTATTTGAATTCGGAATACGAGTCTATTAATTAAATTTTCTATATTATAGCAGAGGAAGCGGAGAAAAAAATGGAAGGTACAAAGGGATAGATATTAGTGTTGTAACGAATAGTATATTCGGCCTCAGGCCGAATACCGAATATTCGGCCAGGAGCGTGGCCGAATAGCCAAATATTCGGCCAAACTATTCGGCTCGATTATCGCACGTACGAAACTTGGTGCGCAAACCGCATTATGGCAAGGACCCCGCTCTCTATTGGCCCGCTATCACTACGCTTCGCCAATTGCGTTAATTCTTGACAGTTGAAGCGGACAGACATGAACGTCATGGCAGTATGTGATAAGTGATGATATCAAATGTGGATAACAATGAAATGTACTACACGTGTAAATAACGAAAAAAGAACAGAGAAGGACCGCGAAGTGAAAATGTGAAAATAAATATGAAATTGAGTCGATAACATAATCGAACAAGTCGAAGCAGCTTATTGGCGCGAAATTCGCGGCCGTCAATGCCAAACAATTGTTGTCATAGACTTCGAAAGCTAAATGTTTGTAATGAAAGTCGCTTAGTGTGCACGGGCGAAAGCCTGGGGCCGTTCGGGCTATCAAGCTGTCTCGAATCTGAAATCATAACTGTGACTTATATCGACGTCCTATCTGTCTCTTTTCTCCGTTATCACCAGGCTGAGTCACTTAATTGTAAAATGGGAACTCTACGACGGAAAAGTGACGAATCGAAAGTATCGTGAGCGCGTATTGTGATGTATGCACAGGCATACATGGATTAGAGCGACAGAGGAAAGAGAAAGGGAAGAGCAAAGACGAGCGCTTAAAAAGAAGGATAGGCAGGGTCAGACCCTCAGATGTGCGACGATTCTCCAACGAATAGGTGTGTACGTGTGATGATCTTTGTAATTATAAATTGTGAATACATGTGACTAATATTATTTTCTTTTTTATTTTGTGCATGTTACAAGTTATAAATAAATATAAACAAACAACACTAACTCTATAACATTAACTCTAAATACCAAAATGATTAATTTACTGTGTTTNATAGAATGTATCGTATAGTCTAGATGTGCTGTTTTTAAATACTTTTGACATTTATAAATAAATTTATCTATAAAATATTAAAAATTTATAAAAGTATTTTGTTAATGAATTTCAAAATTCTGCACAACAGCACATTGATCAAAGCAGTCTGCATTTCAATTTTTCAATTTATTTATCAAACTATTAAATCTAAATTTCTTAGCTCAATAGGATAAGCATAGCAATGCTAGTGAATTATGCATTAATAGCATTCATTCACTAATGAATAAGTCTATGCTAACAATAGCCTCAAAAAATATACATTTTTTAAGATAATAATAGGTTCCAAGGTATCTTACAATAAATTCAGCAATCAATCAAATGTAAACAACTTAATCTGAAAGGCTTATCTGATATCATTTGCAATTCATCAGTGCAAAAACAAATTACAAATCCTGCAACTAATAATTTTGTATAAATATGTCACAAAATTTTTTTAAAGTTACTTAAAAAAGACAAATAAATCACTATTTTGTATATTATACACAATACACAATTAACTATTGAGATTTCCTAAAATATAAGAAAATGTATTGAGTATTATATTTAAAATAATTTCAATATGGCACATCAAGTTACAGTTCAATTTAAATGACCTATAGCTTGACACAGGCCTCAGTTTTGTACTTAAACTGCAAAACAACAAATAAATGTTCTTCACTTTGATATTAAATAAAAAAATTCTTTAAATATACTAAGAATATAAGTTGATACTAAACTAATGATATGTTCAAGAAACTTTCCTCAGCAATTTAATCCTTTCAAATTATCATATCTTATTATCTATGAATTAAATATGAAATTAATTATTTAGTAATAGCTAACAAAACAAAAAACATCTTGTGCTGAATTCTTAATTTTATCTATCTATAATTATTGTTTTAGCTAGACAATGTTTTTTAATTTTAATTTTTTTTTCCTTTGATAAATCATGCATATTTGAAAAATAAAAGGAAAACTTCCACACAAATGTGTTATATTTAACTACTGATGTGTACTTGATGTTTACACATTAATTAAAAATAAACTGATACTCAACCTATGTAATTTAAATTTAAACATCAATTAAATCAGAAACACTAAATTAGTTCAAATCTTTTACCCAGTGGTAGGATGTCTGTAAACGCAATTGGTCATTGTTCCAATTTCATATTTGATGTCTTTAGGAAGATAACTTTGATCAAGTTCATATTCAACAACCAGAAACATACATAGTGTCTTCAAACTTGGGAAGAAATCTAAAACGTGTAAATCATCATGATCTATAAGTACCTGTTCTAAGTTTGGGAATACGATATCCCTGAAATGTTCTTCATGATTTGGATTAGGACTTGTTCCACCAAAGAGATACAGATTATTGGAAATAAGACAACAACACTGTCGTCGTCTGGGACAGGGTCCTCTTCCTCTAATTTTCACCTGAGACCATTTACTTGTCTGTGGGTCATAACAGTAAAAATCTCCAAAATGTGTAACAGTGTCTCCATTATAGCCACCAAAAATATATAATTTGTTATTGTACACAAATGCCGAATGGCTCCGTCTTCCCACCGGAACCATACCAGTAATCTCTGGCTGAACCCATTTCATAATGCTTGTATCTAAGTACATAAGTTTATTACAGTACACTTCTTCTTGTGAGTGATAGGATCCCTGAACGTCACCACGTCCTCCAAAGATATACATCCTATTACCAATAGATGAAGCAGAATGAAAATCCCTCCAACGAGGAGGCTCGCCTACAGGGACTATGTAAGTCCAGTTCATGGTTTTCAAATTGAACCGATGAACATCTTGAGAGAATCTCTGAATATCCTCTTCATATCCACCAAAGATATACATATAATGATCTATAACACAAGCAGAATGACCATCTCTGGCTCCGGGAATGTGTCCAGTAACCAGTGGACGTGTCCATTTTCTAGTGAAAACATCAAAATAATACAAAATATTACAAGCTCTATTATCATTTCTACCTCCCCAAAGATAAGCTAAATCTTTATAGGCAACAACAGTATGGCCATATCTTTGAAATGGTATCTCAGTGGTATCGACTGTTGTCGAAGTTAACGGGAACCACTTCAAAGTGACTGTATTGAAAACGTGAATGTCAATAGGTCTACAGGTTTGATAATCTTCTCCAGTTCGATAGCCACCGAAAGAATATATATTCTCTCTTATAGCAACGGCTGCATGGTTGACTCGACAAAGTCCACCATCGATGCGCATCGTCCACAACATCTTAGAATAATACAACGTAACCAACTCGTCAGACCAAAATATTAAATGTCCCAAGCCAAGTCAACAATTCGAATAAAATGACTCCAAAATTCGTCACCAGAGGGCATTAATAACGCATGTAATTTTTACTTATTTTTGTTCTAATTCATATAATAAAAATTATAAAGTATTTAAATTAACTAATAAACATGTATTAATAATAAGTTTTACTTATTTTGATATTAAATAATAGTAATTATTATTATTTTAATACTTGACTGTTTCTTGTTCTTTCTGTTTTTTGGGGAAAAAGCACAAAATTGGTGTCGAAATTATCATACAGGAACACGTGGCGAAGGAAAAGTAGTTACATTTTTGTAGAAGTGCTTTTCTTATAGTCTAATAGAAATGCTTTAGTAGATTTTAATATGGAATGAAAATGGCAACAATTGATCATTTACAGATACAGATTACATATAATGATACCGCTGAAACAATCGATCTTTAGTTTAAGCCAGGGGTCGCCAAATAACATTTTTGGGGGTCGATTGAAAAATTGAAACTAAAAATCACAGATATAACTACACATATTATTATGTTTTTGAATATTGTTTCAATGAATTTAATAGTACGGCTACCCGTCAAAGTGTAAAATGGCTACTGATCAAGTCGCACAGGACAAATAGAAATTGCCGAGTCCCTGCTCCGGTTTTTACATAGTACTGTACATGTCAATCATCCGCAGCATTCGTAAGCTTGTGTCTCATTCTCAGTACGCTGACATTATTAGCACCTCTACAACTGTTTTTTAAGCCGCTGTTCGTTTAATTTTAGTATTTCACATATATACAATAAATGTAAAATTAAAAGAAATCTATTAAAATAGTAAGAGTTTGTTTTTTGCTTGTAACAAACTATTTGGTGTGGGTCGATGTGAGGTTTCCAAAAGTTGTAGACGGGTGTTTCCCAACCGCCGGTTCATGGACAAATGCCGGCTCGCAGAAAAATATTTGGCTGTACTGACGCCAACGGCTCTCGCAGACTATATAAAAAAAGGGTTCACAAAGTATAAAAAAGTGCATCATTAAGCAAGAAGCTTCAAACTAAAGGATTCAACATTGAATCATATAGTTTGAAGCTTCTTGGCCTTGAAAACAAGGAATATTATTTGTGTTCAACATATGACGAGGTTGCATGAGACAATAGACAAATATCGTCCATTAGTTTCTTTTTTAGTTGGAGAATAGGCTAGAAGTCATGAATTTTCTGTTGTTTGTTGATGGTGGAATTTCGCGTTCCATCGGGGATTAGGTAAAGGGCAACACTAATGAAAAGGGAGCACGAGCCCTGATATACGGATGCCCCTGACTGACGCTGGCGCAGTTGATTATGTAACATTTAAATACTGTAGTATTCTAGAGTTACTCAGATAAGCAAAATCCCATCACCACCTCCTCGCGGTGCCGGCTGGGAACATCGACCTTCGAGAAGAAGCTAACGGTGAGGGTCTCCAACGTCAGACGGTGCGACGCGCCGGTTGGAGTATTTTCGGTCGTATCAACATGCAATGCCCAATCAACATTTAACGAATACTGCTAGGGCGTTCGTTCCCCGTAGACGACGCACGTCATTTACGCCCGAACGGCGTGAACAGTCAGAAAGGGCTACCCGCTCCTGGACGTGGCGGGCTAAAGAAGATAGTCCAACCCCTACAAGTAACCACCATCAACATCGGCACCCTCACCACCCGAAGCGGAGAGTTGGCAGCTGCACTTAAAATGCGGCGAATAGGCAGTGCCTGTATTCAAGAGACAAAGTGGAAGGGCTCAAAGGCTCGAGAAAGGATTCAAACTATTGTATAATGGTACAAACTCATACCAGAATGGTGTTGGCATAGCAGTTAGTGAGCGGTTCCGTGTTAACATTACTGATGTCCAGCGCATCTCTGACCGGCTAATGTCCGTGAAGATTGAAGCCAGCAAACTAACTATCCGAGTTGTTTCCTGCTACGCCCCACAACAAGGCGTCCTGAAAGATGAAAAGGATGAATTTTGGAAAAGCCTTGAGGCGCACCTCCGGTTGGTCGGTAATGATGAATTCCTGATAATCGGTGGTGACCTCAATGGCCACGTCGGCGCAATAGGAGAAAATTACGAGCGAGTGAATGGTGGGAGTGGATTCGGGGACTGGTACGCTGAGGGTGACAGTATCTTGGAGTGCGCTGAAGCTTTCGACTTGGCCATCGTCAACACTTTTTTCAAAAAGCGAACCAGCCACCTAATGACCTATGCCAGTGGTAAACGGATGACCAAATAGACTACTGCTTCATTAGAAGACAGGATCTAAAATTCGTGGTTAATGTCAAAGTAGTCCCATCAGAGAACATTGCACCTCAGCACCGCCCACTCCTCATCGATTTTCACCATAAGCTCAAGCTCAGCAACACCTCAAAACCTGAAAAGACTGGACCTGAACGAATTAAGTGGCACCACCTACCTGAACATAAAACTCAGTTCAAGGAAGCAGTTGGTCTGAGCATGACCAACTTCAACAACAATCCCGAACAACCAGTGTCCATCATTTGGTCCAGCCTTGTTCAACACATTCACACGACAGCCTCAATCATCCTAGGCAACACAAAACCTGAAAGAAGATACCTCGACAAATGTATTTGGTGGTGGAATGAAGAAGTGCAAGTAGCCGTCGGAGAAAAAAAGAAGGCATTCAAGAGATGGAGGCAATCAGGTGCCGAAGATGACTATGAGCGATACCGGAACCTCAAGTCCTCAGCAAAGAGCGCAGTTGCAACAGCGAAGGCTGCCCACTACAACCGCCTGTATGAGGACCCTGACTCGCCAGAAGGAGCAAATAAGATTTATTGGCTTGCCAGCACCCGACAACGTGCAACCCAAGATATACACCACGTAAAGAATATCAAAGATGACCATGGCCAGATACTCCGTGATCCGTAGGCCATCCTCCAAAGGTAGAGTGAACCCTTCTCAGCCATCTGCAATGAAGAGTTTCCAACCCTCCAATTCACCAAGCAGACCCAGTACTAGAACCAGTCTTCCTGATATCGCCACAAGAAGTTGGAAAGGCTCTCATGAAAATGAAGAATGGCAAAGCACCCGGACCAGACAATATACCCACTGAAGCATGGAAGCTTCTTGGAGGATGAGGGGAGGAGGCCCTCGCAGCCCTCTTCAACAAGATAATTGAAGACAAAAAGTGGCACCAATCTGATCAACTAGCATCACGGTGCCAATTTGGAAGGGTAAAGGTGATGTGGCAGACTGTACCAACTACCAACCGATCCGACTCCTGTGCCATGCCATGAAGATATTTGAGCGAATACTCGACACTCGGCTTCACCAGATAGTCAACCTAACTCCAAACCAATGTAGATTCATTAAGGGCTGTGGAACAACAGATGCAATACATGCTGCCCGACTACTTCACGAACGATACCGGGAGAAGAACAAAACTCTCCATATGGCCTTCCTGGACTTGGAGAAAGCATTTGACCGTGTTCCACGTGACCTTATCTGGCGTTCGCTCAGAGTCCATGGTGTCCCAGAAGCCTACGTTCAATGGACCCAGCTCCTGTACACTGATGTGTACAGGAGCTGAACATGGGTGAGGTTCCCGTGGGTGCTTCACCCATGTTTAGCATCAAAGCTGGCGTACACCAGGGATCAGTCCTCTCATCCCTCCTTTTCATCCTCTGCATGGACTGTACAACAGCCAATATTCAACGTCCACACCCATGGACTTTACTCTATGCAGATGACATCCTCCTTGCAGTAGAGTCGAGACAAGAGTTACAGGACTTGGGGCCATATTCTGGTCACTGTCTCTGGTCTCTCGTCTCTCGCAAGCCGGTCGCTGATTGGCTAATCCAAATGATTAGCCAATCGGCGACCGGCTTGCGAGAGACGAGAGACCAGAGACAGTGACCAGAATATGGCCCCAAGTCCTCCAGTGGAACGACTGCCTTGCTGGTGTCGGCTTCAGGCTCAACATCAAGAAGACAGAATACCTAGAGTGTGGGGCCCAGACGAGCGGGTCAATTAACATTAACGAAGAAAACCTTAAGATACCCGCTCAATTCAAATACCTTGGCTCACTCATCAGCAATGATGGTGAAACCACCCTGAATGCAAAGGCACGAGCCAATGCAGCCTGGCTAAAGTGGCGGCAATCAGTAGCGTAGCGTAGTGGGGGCGACAGGGGCGGCCCACCCCGGGCGGCACTTTTTAGGGGGCGGCAAAATTTCACAATAAATAATAATAATATCTTGTAAAACTTTTAACCATTTTATACCGTATCCACATACACCTCCAATATCCAATAGAGCTGTCATGAAGGTTATTTACATTACTCCTACCCAAGTCTCCCTAGTCGCTAACTGTAACTAATTTAGAACTGGCGTGCACTACACATTATTATTTGCATTGCAAAATGACATACGCATGCGTCAGGAACTTTTGTTGGAACAAACCTCACCTGCCGTCCAGGTCAGCGATTTTAAAAAGGTGGCAACACTAGCACGGAATTTTTCATAACTGTACTTACTCTGTGACGAAACTGAATTTTAGTTTTTTAAATTGAGATATATAAGGAGACGGCGAAATTTTCCTTTGCCCTGGGCGGCTGACACCCACGCTACACCACTGGCGGCAATGCACTGGTGTTTTCTGTGACCGTCGTATGCAGACTCGGCTGAAGGCGAAAGTCTACAAATCCGTCGTCCTCCCAGTGGCCCTATACGGGTCAGAATGCTGTCCATCAAGCACCCGCCATGAACAAACCATACCATGGAAATGAAGATGTTTCGCTGGTACCTCGCTTTACCCGACTTGACCACATCCAGAATGAAGACATCCGAAAGATCATGAGAGTGGCCCCTATATCTGAAAAGATGCTGGAAGCAAGACTCAGATGGTATGGCCATGTCATTCGTAGTGATGAACATTCAGTAGCGAAGAGAGCATTACAACTAAGCCCACCTGGACGACGACCCCGAGGGCGCCCCAAAATGAGGTGGATGGATCGACTGCAAGATAACATGAGGAGAGTAAACGTCACGCCGGAAGACGCATTAGACCGTACCAAATGGAGAAGGGCATGCAAGAAAGCGGACCCTGAATAGAAGCAGGACTTCAACGCTAGGAAGAAGAAGACTCAAGATAAGCATATATAAGCGTAATAAATAGACATAATTCATACTCTTATATAATTATTGGTCACGTAAAATTATCCATAATTTTACCGGTTTGCCATGAGAAAAAGATTGAGGAATACTGACATAGACACCTAGACCACTCATTTCAGTCATGACAAGTTTTGACCAATCCCATCACGAGTTGACTGTGCATTTGCTCATCTTGGTTGTATAAAATAATTGCCGGGAGAAGCCCGAAAACGAATTCTGGCGAGCCGAAAAATTCCAGGAATTTCTCGGGAGTGTTCCATTCCACATAATTATATAGGGCCCGTTCTTCACTATCAGATGCGCCATTGTGAGCCAGATCAAACTCACAATGGCTTGATTAAAGATCTTAGTGTTTTACAAAAAACACAGTTAACTAGAACTAATAAACCAGGCTTGGGAGTATAATAAGCCTGGCTCATTAGTTCTAGTTAAGGCGCTAGATAACCCAGGTATGCTCATCCGCCATGTTGGTCCTTAGAAAGCAGACGACTCTCGTAGAAGTTCAATAGAAGAGACACGAAAATAATCATAAATTCAACTGTATCTTAAGATTTTGCAAGGTCGAAATGATAAACTTTGCCAAAATTTAGTTCAACTAGTTATAAAATACAGCTAAATTTAAAAATCTTGGAATATGACGTCAAAAGGTGCAATATGGCTGCACACGTGACGGAAGCGTATGAGCATACCTGGGTAATCTAGCGCCTTAGTTCTAGTTAACTAAGTTTTTTAATACGTATATCCTTTTTCTGCCATTAGGGAGGAAATAAAAAGTTTATCTGAAATGAAAATTTTCATAGATCTTTTAAAATTATTTTATCATGCATAACTAATTAAATAAAATATTGATAACTTGTAAATTTATTTTATTTTGGAAACATTTTTGAGAATTATATCTTAATATCTTATATCTTAGTTAGATGGCGCTTCTTTCGAAACAGGTGGTGCGCCATGGGTGTTACATCGTAGTAACAGGAGAAACAGAATGAGTGCTTTTATTTTTTTTCGGATCGCCTCTCAGAAGGGAAGCACGTGTTTGGCGTACGTAGGACTTTGCCAATGTTTGAAAGAATAAATGAAAAATAAATCTTTACTTCATCATAAAATATAACAATATATTTTTTTTTCATAGGTAAATTTATATACAAAAATACTTTTGGAATTTACTGATTAATACAGTTGAAACAGAGTCCGATTAATAGAGCATCCTCGAGTTTGCTGTGTACAAGGTCACTCATGAAGTTGGTTATTAATTAATGGTATTTGATTTTCATCAGTTTTTCATGCTTTATGAGCTTTATGTAATGTATAACATACTTTGAAACATTAAAATTTATCACAATTTTACTGTGTTTTTATATTAGTTTCCATTCTTACATAATCACTTTCATTGTTTTGTTGAGTAATCAGTAAGCAGTTATATTTACCAGTCATATTAATTTTGTTTCTTTCCAGAAATACAGTAGGAGACAACTGAAAAGTAGGAGTCAAGAAAAGTTTGGCTGGAGTTATTTTTACATAATATTATGTTACTTGATAAGATAAATCAATTGGTGATGGTCTTGAGGTGATCTGAGCCCAGGAAGGGCACTTTTGCGTGTTTTTCCTGATGAGATTTGCATTTCTGTGTTTTTATCTGGCCTGTGACTATGCTGGCTTTGAGTAGCCTACTTGATTGTTCATGGAGCACTTGTATATGTTAGTTGGGGTGGGATATGCCCCCACCTCAGGCATGGAGCAGAAATCAAGGCTCACTGTTGCTCATGACTGACATGGAGTATGGAGAATAGGCAATAATACTGGTTCTAGGTAAAAAATGTTTTCGATGATTATACTCCAGTAAAAAGGCAAGCCTGACAGCTTGCCTTTTTGCTTCTGAATTGAAAAATTTTTCTCAGTACAAAACTTCAAAGTGGTAAAGTAGTGCCTTTCCTAGTCTAGACAGCCTCTAGACCAAGGCTATCCAACCGTTTTTCCTAATTGGCCAAATTAGAAATTTACGTATATTCAGCAGGACACAAAGATACATTATATAAATATATGCTTTTAAAAAGTTCAAAATGTGAATATCAAATGTTAATAACAAATACAGTATTTTTTGTAATTATATGTATTATTGTCAGTAAAAAAAAAATTATAATCCCCACAATGTAAAAATAAATTCAATGAGATATTTGACATTGCCTTCCTTTTATAATAATGTCAATATCTGTTTTTATGGTACTAGCCTTGATTCTAAGAATGTTAGTTAAATTGGAATCACTCAACTTATTTCTTTCAGCAGTTTTGATGTTTTTGATGCATGAAAGAATTGTTTACAACAATATGTACTACTACACATTCATAACAGTTTTCTATTAATAGATAAAGCAGTTTTCTAGAACAAATTACATTATTATGACATCAAAGTATATCCAGTGAAATGATGATAATTTTTATGACATACTTTACCAAAATAAATGGAAATGCATCTAAAAAATGTGTAGGATGTAGTAGGCTGTGGGCTGCATAAAAATATTAAGTGAGCCACAGGTTGGACATATCATTACCAATCGATTTATCTCATGATTTTTACATATGTAAAAATGTTTCCAGCCACCCTTTGCTTGACTCCTAACTGAACATCTTTGCTCCAAAATTTCTGAATGTTCTAATAGGTCATACAGTTTAAAAACAAATAAGTACAGTAATACCCTTAAAATAAGTTAATGGAACTTCCAAAATCTGGTCACTCATTGCTGCTTGCTATGTTTTTTCAAGATGAAGACAGGAATGGTTAATTTGTGTTGTTTGTTCACATATAATACATGATACCAGAACTTTTTAATAAAATATCTAATTTCTTCTCATATGTGCCTTAGGTTGTTTCCAGAAGTGATGTTTTGATGGTATTTCTTCCACTATCTGTTTACAGTCTTCCAAAGAGGTTTTCATTTGTAAATTTCATTGATTCTTTGGATGGAGTTGTGGAATAGGACACATTATTGAGTTTAATGTTGTTCTTTCCTTTTCTAATCACATTATATCTACTTATTGGATGATTTTTCCTAATATGCTTCATCAGTTGTATTGGCCTCTGGGAATTTGTCCTATGTTTTTAGGGAACACTATGGGGAGGTGTGAATCTAAACAGCAGCTTATCATTAGTTTACACACCACATGTCTTGGTTCTTTTCTTGGACACACCTGGCATGATTACATACCAAATGACTTAGCATCATACTTTCATCCTGCAGTGAAATACTACTGGTTGAACAGATTTATAGCGTACAATTGAAATGCAGTAGAGTGTCGTTTATCTGAAAGCATTCCAGTTGGCAAATTTAAATTTTCGCTAGTGCTGTGGCGCTGCAATCTTTGGCTATATCTTGGGCTTCTCCAATATTTTTTTTGTTGGTGTGTGTGTTTTAGCTGACAGCACTGGCACTTTTGTGTGGTGTTTTTCTGAGGACTGTATGTTGTGCTGAATCGAACGTTTTTGATACTAGATCATCTTCTAAGGTATATATTTTTTGGTTTTTATATTTTTCAATATATTTATTTTGTTTGTAAGAAATAAAGAAATAATTTTTAATGATACAATAGCCACTATTATTATTTTAAAAAGTTTACGTTAGGCTTAACATCGACGAAAATTCAATGCAAAACAACACGCAACGGAGAAAAATTTCAACACGGGATAGGTTAATATATTTTTTCGTACATAATCGGTTATCCGAAAAATAAGTTATCCGAACAATCTCAGTTCCCAATTGATTCGGATAAACGACACTCTACTGTGGTTTGGACACTACAACATCTATCCTCCTCATTTTCCAGTCTCTTGTGCTTTATAAGCCACTCAATGCAAAAGAAAAAGAGGATGCACAAGATTCCAATTTTCCTAACATATAAACAGACTTCTTGTAAAATCACATATTTAACAACCCAACAAGTATAGAGAACTTTGAGAAATTTTGTTAGCAATCCTGTAAATAGTGTATATATCCCTTTTTCACTATTTGTAACACTTTACAAATAAATGATGTGAGTCTAATAAAATTGTTTGTTATGATTCTGTAAGAAATTTTTTTGACTGTTTATTAGAAAACTGACCAATGGAAGGTTTAACCAAATCTCCGCAACACAGTGTAGAGCAGTGGTTTTTAACCAGTGTTCTGCAAACCTCAAGTGTTCCACAAAAGAAAAGATTTTAAAGTTTTTATTCAAATTTATTCCCATTGCTATATTTGTAGACAATTCTATGTTTTTATTTTATTCAAAATATTAAAGTTTATTAGTTTATTGCTTCATTATTTCCTGAGAATACAGTATTAAATATGGAATTGCTTATCAATTTTTTAATGTATTTATGCTAATGCTCCATGTAATAAAAAGTATATGAATGGTATTCCACAGCCTCAGAAAGGTTGAGAACCACTAGTGTAGAGTGTCCTGTTGTAATTTGCTTTGTGTAGTGATATATAGTACCATAACATTAAAGGTATATACCTTATAAATTTTTTTTAGAATCGTGCCCCTTATGCAGACTGCTGATCTAAAAATGCCATCAACTTGGTGCTTGTTTAAACAGATTACATTACTATCTGGTAGTCTGTTAACAGGTACCACTAATGTAAAACATAGGGGAGAAAAGAAGGAACATGGGAGAATGATCTCTTAAGTAAACTGTTTCCTTAATCAGTGCTCTCTATTAAGTGGACTTGTATATCTTTTGATGCTAATTTTGTTTTGAAACTAATGGATTGTGATAAATAGAAATATTGATATTTAAAGTTAAAATTCATGAAAATGTTTTATGTTTATATATGATATAATATACATACTGTGGAAGTTTCCTTATTTAATAAGTTTTTTAAATTAATTTTGATAGAAAGGAATATGATATATTTATAATGTAATATTTGCTATAATTTGAATATATGCAAATTTAGTTTTATTCATTTAATATATTTAAATGAATATATTTTTATCTGCCTGGAATTGCCATTGTTACCCTATTATGGGATGACTTATATTAGCAGGAAAACAAAGTTCAGGAATGACTTGTCACTTATTTTTCTCTTCTTTGGCCTGATATACCAAAAATTGATTTTATGTTTTTAATGGTTTTTTTTCCTCAACAGTTTAGGTGAAATTTTGTAATCTATATTATATACATTTAGTAAGCAATTTAATTTTATTGTGGGTACTATGCAGTTTCAACTCTGTGCACTAAATACATATTAAAAAATAACTTAATCTCATAATATGCTTTGTCACATAAAATGTTTAATTCCTTCTTGTAAAGAGTGAAATGTTGACTTTAAACACTATTTTATGATACTGTTTCAATATACAGTTGAACTTCCTTATTATAAAGTCCTATGCATAAAATAAGATTCAACAAATTTTTTTGAAGAATGTTGAAAACACATTTTATATCCACTACCAATGCATTTTCCATTTAACATATGTGATATGTAATAACTTTTCTATGTAATAAATTCTATGATTTCATAAAGGCATATAATTAAAAAAAAATATTCATTTGCATGAATTAAATTTCTATGCCTTAATCTTTTATTTACTTTTAGAATTAAGATTAATATTTATAGTCATTTAAGGTATTTTTATTCATTATTTATCAAGTGTGATTGGTTATTCGAAATTGTCTTGCCTTATTTGTTTCAGACAAATGGATAAGCACTCTACTAATTAAGTAGATTGCTGGTAGGGTGGCTGAGACAGTTATGGTGTCAGCCTACTGCTCTGGAGGACTCGTGATCAAATCTAGGTGGTTGAAAAAAACTTGGAATTTTCAGGAGATAGTCTGTCTCAAATATATTGAGTTCCATCCCTACTGTGGGTTTGGCTGAACCTATGATTGGCTTGGAAAAAAGTTTTCCCAGTGCCCATTGGGTGAAAAAAGATCCAAATAAGTCAATGTGCCCTATTGCCCCAGTTGTAATTGATTATTTTCAAATTTAAAGTTACAAAATACACATTATGATGGGCTGAATGTTAGTTTGTATGGGCTGTTCTGTGGCAGTTCATCTTCAAATCAGCCAATAAATAATCAAACCAGCCAATTTAAAATTTCAAGTAATAGGTCACATTTGTCTTGAGCCATATAACTAATTGTATGAGCTGTGTCATGATGACTCATGATTTGAATTAGACTGTGACTGTTTTTTCAAAATTTAATACAAAGTAAATGCTTGTATTTTTTGTTAATGTATTTTTCTCAATTCTCAAGCAAAATATAATGTAGTTTATAATAATACAGTGGTACCTCAGGTTACGAACGCCCCAGCATACGAAATTTTCAGGATACAACATGAAATTCGAGCATATTTTTGCTCCACGATACGAACAAAAACTCACCATACGATGTTACATTAGTTCGCATTTTTCATTTGTTTTTCTTACAACAGTTATTTTTTTAAATGTATTACTTGGCTTTAATTTGAGTATGTTTTTTGCGTTGGAACGAATTATTTTGTTTTACATGTAATCGTATGGGAAATGATCCACCTTACGACATTTTCATGATACGATCTCAGTTTCGGAACGGATTAATTTCGTATCCTGAGGTACCACTGTATAGGAAAAAGCCAGCAAGCAAACAGCCCACTGGGAGATCAAGAATTTTCCAGTGGACTGTTTGCTTGCTGGCTTTAACCATTAAGTCCAATACTGGACAGCAAGGGAATTTTATTGAATACTTGTACAAAATATTTACATTATATTAAATATCTACAAACTGAAATAGTTGCAAGGAAATGTGAAGCTAGGTCCTCACCCATTGATGTGGGAGACATACTGTGAAATCGACATCAATAAACAGATGGAATATTCTTGTGAACAGAGCTGGAGATGCAGAGAAATGGGATACTGAAAGATTTAATTGTCACATTTCCAATTGAGAAGAGAGGAGTGACATTGATTGGAGTTTTACTGTCACCCAACACTGAGTTCACAGCAAAAAAGCAAATGCTTCCTCAGAGGAGAGTGTGGCTGGGACCTTGCAGACTGGGACACAGTTGCATCTTCTCTGAAATAGAAGAGAAACATATTTTTGGTAATTTATGGGACAGATGCTTGAGAAGAAGCATTACCCTTTCCTCGGTGATAGCTGTCCATATCGGGAGTGATAGAAGGTGGTCAATACTCCCATGACCCCAATTGCATCATTGGCAACAACACAGGGACTAATGTAGAAGGTGGAAATCAACAGTTTGGACTAATTAGAGGTCAGAATTTTGGGGAGAAATTGTGTATAATAGACCAGGTTTTCAAGGACATGGGGTGCGTGATGATCGAGAGCGAGAGATCATCTGTCATCGTCAAGATTGAGGAATTGTCCATTGCCATTGAGATTGAGGGATTGCCCCTTGCCATCTACATTGAAACATTAATCCATGGAACAACCCATTCTCAGACTGATTGTTCTCTTGTGTTCAAGATCATTCTTTAGTGGAGTTTACCAGGACATCCTCGCCCAAGTGCTCTTTGACCTCCAAGACCTATGCTTCAGCAGCCATGAGCTTTCCTTGCTGTCACAACTCTCAAACATCTCTGCAGTACCTATTGTAAGCAAACCTTATTGTCTCATTAATCCATGTCAGTGTGTATCTCTGTGTCCAGTATCACTACTTCCATATGGTCCAAATCTCTTGCGTCATCCTGACAGATTGTGAGAAAGGTGAATATATCTGTCTTTCACTGCAAGACAGACCATAGTTGGGTACAACCTTACATAAACAGTTATCTTACAATATACAACTGTTAAGTTAGCAATACACGTTTAGATATACTGATAGAATATAACATGTAAAAGTGATTGTCTATTCAATATGGAATTTCATATGAATTGCAAAAGTGACAAATATAAATACTGAATACAAATATAATTCCCATAGTCTATCTACATTTATTTTGAAAAGAGTAAAGATAATCAGTATTTTTTAGGACTTATCTTTTTTGGCTTTAAGTTTCTTGCAAAAATATACAACAGATTTTATAGAATTCAATATCTTGACATATTAAATCATTTTCTTATGTCTAACATATTAAATTAGTGTTACTAAATTGTTACCAATTATGATATATTTGCATTTATAGCAGTGATTGTAAAGAATTGGTTCAAAGTTTAGTTTGAAATTACTATAATGAATTGGGATGCCAAGGTAGGAAATCAACATATTGACATGAATATAATTTAAATAGTTCTGCTCTTCTGAAAGAATGAATTCATCTTGATACAATGCTTAGAAGCTTTAATCCCAGTACATCGAGTGTTGAGTTGAGATGATAAATTTTCTTCAGATTTAACTAGGTTGTATAAGTAACAGTTTCCTGAATTCTGATAATTGTGGAAGTTGAACATTATTAATTTACTATTGATTAACATTTATTTTTTATTCACAAGTTCATTAGTTTATACTGGTATTAAAAGTAGGATGTTTATGCAACTGAAACAAACTATTTGTTTCCTCAAAATAACAATAAACACTATTTATTATTTATGTAATTATTTAATTTGTCAGAAAATATTGAAAAAAGTACAGTATTTTATGTTATCAAAGAACATTTTACTGTTTTTAATAAGTGTTTCTGACAATGCCTGACTTATTTCATGTTTGTTAAGGCACCAATCAAAATAATAATTACAGGAATGAAATTATATCTGTATCATTTGATGATGATAAATGATGCCAATGTTGTAAATATTTAATATATTTATAGTTGTAATAGTTTTTTTTTATGTTTTGAATGTCTTTCATTACATCATTTGACAGCATTTAACAATGCCATAAAAAATTATGGAGAGGAATCAAAAAGTATTGCACAGTATTTTATTATATTAGAATGGAAACTGGGTGAACTTGTTAAACACCCACCATAGTTCTTCAATGCAGTTCCTATGCTTATCAATTTTTACTTGTTAGCATTTTGTCTGCTATTACTGTCAGTTCTCCATTTTTGTTGAATTGCCAGATACACTGGGTATGGTGTCGCGATGGGCATTTTCTTTTTCAAGCCTAGCCATGCTTGAAAAAGAAAATGCCCATCAAGGTATCATACTCCAATCTATGGCAGAAGTAGCACAAACTTCAAGTGCTGCATGAATCTCTGATAGATTTATGTGACATTTTGATTTTGATGAATGACTGATCATCATGTGACAGTATCTGAATCATCTATTATCTGTTTTAATTGCCTGCTCATCTGGAATAATGTCACTTAAAGTACACAAAAAAATACAGCTGTACTTATTTTATATCTACTCACAACTACACAAAAAACAGGAATGGTTTCATTAGCCATATGCAAGTTTGCATTTTTTGACTGTTCTCCAAGTTTTCATACAAAATGAGATAAATATTAAAATGAACTGTTGCTCTCCCAATATATTAGCAAATCTTTTATTTTTTATTAGATTTTTATGTTGTATTGCATGTAATGATGGGCATGTATCTGTATTATATTTTTTAAGTTGAACATTAAATTAAATCTTGTGTAAATTGTAATTAAAGCCGTATTGATTCTCTAGGCCTTTTTTTAAAGCTTTGGCTAACATTATATATAATGTGTATGTAGTTTTTTTTTTTTACTTATAAGATGAATTGTTAGTTCTTACAATTTGTAATACACTTAATCTGTTTAGCTAGGTCTTAAGAAAATTGTATTATATTTACTTAGAACTTTTTGACCTGAATTTAATTGATCTTTGTATTATTTTTAATTCAGATTTTGTTACTTTACACATATGCCTTAATTCATATTGTAATAATAATCAGTTTACTTTTTCCTTTTGTATTAGAAATTACTTATAATATAGTTAATTGATATTTATGTTTACTTAATAAATTCATTTTTTATACAATTTTTAATTTTAGATATTGTTTTTTTATATTATTTTATTAATAACATTTATTTATTTTTTATTTTTAGACCATTCAGAAAATGACAAATATCCAAAAGAATAACCAAACAAGAATTGATATGAAGAGAGATAAAATTGAATATGTAATTTTTACAGCTGGAATTGTATGTGCATTATTGAAACATTGGAATGATAAAGTAAATCTAATAGAGAATACTTATTTTGAAACTTTTAAATTAATTTCCATTTTAGTTTCTATTGTTTTCTCTTCAATTGTACTGTATAAATTACAGAAGACTTCATTAGATAATTCACAATTTCGATGTCATGGAGATGAAGGCCTATTCTGTACAATTTTATTACCAGCAGCCTTTATATTTAATTGTCTTCAGTACAATGATGTTATTTCACCAGCATATAAAATTATCACTATTATAAGTATTGAAACAAGTTATACCCTGGTAATGACACTAATCTATACTAATGAATATAAGATGTACTTGTTAGTAATTAATTTAATCATTATAACTTTGTTAGCACTTATTACAGAAATTTGGTCTATAGTTTTGATACTTAGTATAATTTGTCAAACATCATTTATATTGTTGTTATATTCTGTATCAGTAATATTTTCTAAAAGTTTTACAATTGGAGAACTTCATTTAGTTTGTCAAGGAACTGTTTTGTTTTTATCAGCATGTGTTTTTCATTTTTATAAATTAATTACTGAACCTGTAAACACAATTCATGACACTTTACATGAAGTGAATACTGTGATTTCAATAACTCTAACTGGATTAATGTTAATATTCCTCTCTATAAAACTTGTTCCAATTTTAAAAACACCAATATATTTTTATACTGTATGTGTTCTGGTAGAAGTTGGTTTAACATTTATTATTATGTATGCAGCATTAAGACAGAATCCATTACTTTGGTTATTGAATTATCTATTAAATACACACCAAAGAATAATGTTTGTAAGTTATTTATTTACATGTATTGCTTCCACAATTGCATTTACAATTTGGCAAAATATTGACAGAAAGTCTTCTAAACTTAAAAGAAAAATGTTTCATATAATAATTATAATTGTATATATTCCAGGATTTTATATGGATCTAGAATTATTATTATTAAGCAGTGCTGGAATGATTGCTATATTTTTAACTCTTGAATGCTTACGCTTTCTTAACATTCCTCCTCTAGGAAAAATAATTCAAGATAATATTAGTTTGTTCCTTGATGAAAAAGACTGCGGTCTATTAATAGTAAGTCACATTTATTTATTAGTAGGTAGCACCATAAGTCTATGGATAAATCCTTGTCATCAAGTTAGTCTCTCTATTATGAGTGGAGTTCTTGCCATTGGATTTGGTGATTCTGTTGCTGCCTTTGTAGGCATACTGTGGGGAAAACACAAATGGCCCAATTCCATGAAAACTTATGAGGGAACAATTGGAGCATTTTTTGTACAATATTTAATAACATTATTAATATTTTATTTTACTAATAAAGATGTCTTCAATATTTATAATAGCATTTATATATTAATAGTAACGGTATTTTCTGTATTATTTGAAGCATTTACAACACAATTTGATAATCTAGTTTTGCCATTATATTTATATATTATGTTAATTTTTATATAAATTGAATCATCTACTAAGAAGTGTATAATGTAAGTGTGCCAATACAGAAGTCTTATATTTTGAAATTTAAAATGTTTATATATTTGCTACAGATTAAGTAATATGAACTATAACTAGTCATACAGAAATTATCTGCAAGATGATAAATTCATAAACAAATTTATAAAAAGTATTAAGTTTATCAAAATGTTGTTATAAAAAATTTAAATATTTCTATATAATTTGTTTTAGTAATTAGTAATTTAAATAAATATTTTTACAATGTTAAACATTTATAAATATTTATAATTTACTTTTTTAATTACATTAATTTTGAATAAATATTTTTTATATAATTTAATGTTATTGTTAGTTGACAAATTAAATTACTTTGAATAAAATAAAAATATTTTTATAACTTTTTATGTTTAAAATTTATATGCATTTTATGCAATCATTTTATAAATGGCATACAGTAGACTAAACTTGATTATCGAAAATGCAATTATCTGAAACTCTGGATTATCCAAAATGGATTTTCAAAAAGAACTAGAATGTGTAGCATTGGCATTATACTTTATTATACCATAAAATATAATACACAGAGATCAAAGTTTCCATGTAAATGGAAATTACATCATTTGTGTATTGTAGCATCAGGAAATTAGGTCATATACATAACATTGTGTTAGACTTTGAGTAAATTAATTTATTTTCAAATACAACTATTGCATTACAGTATTTATCGTTTATGAAACTTTAAATGCACAGTGCTTGATGACTTAAAATGCAAAAACAAACAAGTTTCTGGATTATCCAAAAGACTCCTGCTCTCATCAAGTTCAGAAAATTGAGTTTCCACTATAGTTTAGAAAATTTTTAAGAAATAATGTAATTGTTGTAAGTGATTCTTTACAGTTTTATTAAATATTTATATATATTTTTTGAATGATCAAAAATATAATTGTAGATACATTTATATATATTTCTGTTTGATTTTTAGGAATAGGAATTTTCATTTTGTTAATTAATCTTAAGCATCTTAAATTAAAGTACCTTGCATCCTGCATATTATATAAACTTTAACTGTACAAAAGTAATAGCGATGTTGACTTCCGATATATTATTTGAATATTTAAACTTTGAACAGCATTGCTTTCTGTTATTCTGTCTACTTATTATATTTAGCTTCTTCAATTTAGAATATACTCTAATTTGAAGAAGCTAAATAAGTTTAAAGAAGCATTTGTTTGATATTTGCTTAATTGGGCTGCAATTTTCAACTTCTCACTAATATTTGTCAGTCTATTTGATCAAATATGAAAAGCTTAGGTGCAGCAGATCCTGATTAACTATACACGAACTTCCAGTTTGAACCGCAGTTACATTATTTCAATTCAAAAATTTTCTTCAGAGTTAGATGACCGGCATGACTCTATAGTTAACAGGAAAAGTATGATGTACAGGGCAAGTTTTTAACACAGTCTACCGCATATTCTCCATGTTTCGCGTGTAGACATGCTCCTCGTTGCTGGCTATCGCTCGCACTTCAGCGCCCAGGTGGGAGCGAGTCCCCAAACCCCTAAAACTATATAACGTCAAGTACTCCACGAACAGTGAAGTGAGCTGCTCAGTCACGTGGGCTAAATTGTTAAACGCGAGTCTCGTGATAGTCTTACGGCGTCCCGTTAACTGAAAAGTACTAGTTTAACTTTTTCTTAATTAAAATATTCCAATAATCTTAACAGCGTTGAAATAGCGATACAGATTGAGTCGATAACACGTGTAGGTTAGCCGTCCGAATATTTTGTTTCGAGGGGATACGGGTACTAGTTGAGATGTTGGTCACCAGGATGGCGCCACCATCTGGGACAAGGATTCACAAGTATATCATTAACTAAAGTAATTGGAAATGTTTACATTTATAATTCAAAATTTGCGAAGATAAAAGATGATAATAGAGAGGTTGCGGCCGAAGTTTTCATCTCTAAACGCGACGTTTTAGAGATGAAAACTTCGGCTATATTGGAACGTTGGCGTTTGGAACGTGAAGCATGATTTCAATGACGTTGCGAACGTCATTGTCAAACTTCTAGGCTTAGAAGATGGCGGCGCTCAACGTTCGTCGTTCACATTTTAGAGATGAAAACTTCAGCGTAACCTCTCTATTAAGAAGTTTTATATCGCAGTATATTTAAAGCATGCGAACACAAATACAATATTTATTACCATAATAAGTACAGTACATAAAGTGAAAGAGGTGACAATCTGACCCCTCTGTGCTCTCTGAGCGGTAAGGGGCCTAAAACCACAAAGGAAAAAAAGGTGACAATCGTATTTGAATTTTCAAATAGAAAATACAATGTTTTCATTTTTCCATGTAGTCTAGCAGGTGCGGGGCGCAATCACGTCGCTAATATGATGTAGACCAAGGGCAGGGCCGGATTAACACTTTGGTGCCCTAGACATTTTCTTACCAGACCCCCTCTCTCACAAGAAATAGAGCGCACAAAATATATAAAACAATAAATAAAACAAAACTAAATAATGTGAAAAACTAAAACAAATCTTAAATTTTTATTAATAAAAAATATTTAATACACAACAACAAATTTTAGTTTTTCTAAAAAAAGTTTGAACAGTTTGTTTGTAAATTTAAAAAAATGAAATTTATTTTATTAATTAAATGTCTAATAAAAGTCAATAACAATATTACCTTAAAATATTAATATAAAATCGTACTGCTTGCTGTGTTACCAGCTTAGAGGTATGAAGGAGTACTGTACTGTACGTGTCAGGAGTTGCAATTTGGCACAGAGTTAAGTGCCCAAATCATGCGCGCATAAAAAAAAACAGACTTTTAGGTACGCGGGACCGAGAACCGAGTCAAAGTAAAATACAAAATGGCGACTCTCTCTACAAACAGGCAAACCGAAGTCGGGTGGTGAGAGTACCACCCACAGCCGTTCTAGGAAGTGGACTCTGACCCTAGGACTGAACACGTAGTATTTTCCTTGTTAAATAAAATTTGTAATCTAATTTTGTAAATTTGAGAGTGCTTCAAATATGACATTAAAACAGGGTTTTATGTCGTTACAAGCAGGTTTTTTTAACATCTAGTATAGTAAAATCGTGGGACCGATAAAAATTTGACGTTATATTAGGGTTGTCGTTACATCCGATGACGTTATAATCGGGTTAAACTGTATATTGTTTGTGCAAAATAAAAAAAAAATAATTTCGGACGACAGAATAGCTACGATTATGTTTTTCAAAAACGGGAAATTTTCGTTAAGCATCGACAAAAATTCAGCCCGGGCCGACGGGTTCCAACGCAGAGAAATTTCGAAATTGGATAGGTTAATTTCACCGAAAACGTATCGTGGACGACCTCGTGGTCGTGGCTGGCGAAATTTGAACGATCGCGCCCAAAAGCAGCGATACCAAAGAAGATTGGAGAATGAGAACGAGATCCGCTTTGAGTGTCAAAGTGATTCCGCTTAGTAGTGTCTTCAAGACATAGTCGTGTCCCAAATACGGTTTTGCCGTTTTACTTGTTTAATTTAACCGAAAAGGTTAAATTAAACAAGTAAAACGGCAAAACCGTATTTGGGACACGACTATGTCTTGAAGACACTACTAAGCGGAATCACTTTGACACTCAAAGCGGATCTCGTTCTCATTCTCCAATCTTCTTTGGTATCGCTGCTTTTGGGCGCGATCGTTCAAATTTCGCCAGCCACGACCACGAGGTCGTCCACCATGCATTTTCGATGAAATTAACCTATCCAATTTCGAAATTTCTCTCCGTTGCGTGTCGGCCCGGGTTGAATTTTTGTC
>NW_019384619.1:452707-469297 GCF_000671375.1 Centruroides sculpturatus | reverse complement strand
CAGGGCCGGATCATCGCATAGACAAATGAGACAAATGTCTAGGGCCCGGTTTTTAGAAGGGCCCGGTTAAACTGTCTATTTTGAAAAGATTTGTAAATAAGATAGATTACTCTTCTGTTGGACAACTGTATAATACTGGTAAAATATTATATTATTTAAATATTAACTGAAAAGGTTAATATTTAAATAATATAATATTTTACCAGTATTATACATTTGTCCAACAGAAAAGTAAACTATCTTATTTACAAATTTTTTCAAAATAGAGTTTGACCAGGTCCTTCTAAAAACAGGGCCCGAGACATTTGTCTCATTTGTCTCTTCGATGATCCGGCCCTGCCAAGGGTGGCGAACCTTTCTAAGCCCTCGTGCCCTATAAGTAAGCATTTCAAAGATGTTTATGTATGCCAAAGTTTTACACTTCGAATAACGATATTTAAATAAATTAAACAAATGTGCTTCAATTAGAGTAAATGTAAAAAAGCTGATTGAAAACAGGATGATCGAGTGATAAACCGAAAGGATGATTGAAATTGACTGATGATAAGTCGAAATCATATGATACGTTAAGTTTCAGATGATTTCTTCTGACATGCCACTTTGGGCACACATGCCATAGGTTCGCCACCTCTGATGTAAACTTTTAAATTTATGTTTCGACGTGAATTGTATTAGCTTTTGTTACAGTTAAATATTTATAAGGATAATCAGTATATGGTATTGTTCATAAATTACATAATGCTATTTTCGTTCCTTTCAACTATTACACCCTTCCATAATGCGACGCACAATCCATCCCCAGAATTACGTAACGCATATCTGATCGATCCCCTTAATTGTACTAAGGATTAATACACAGTACGAGGTAATGAAATTTACATTATTAATTACGGCCCACCAGTGGCCGTAATTATCCCAGATATGTACTTCGGCTCATAAATAGTGCACATCTGCGGCATAAACGTTTGGAATGAAGTGGTATAACCGAAAACACGAATGATGTTTCAACCTAGGGCTTGAGGAATGCTGTGGTATATGAGTAGAAGTTATAAATTTCAGAAAGACATTATTGTTCATGGAGGCACATTTGACATAGCATTATTTTTTGCTGTATTAAATGAAAACGTTAATTCCACTACCTGACAAAGATTATCTATTCATTCACCTCACGATTATATACAGTGTGTAAATTCATTTGTGTTTGAATACAGCAGCCTCGCGCTTAGCGGTTGCTTGCCGTGGCCAACGAAAATATTTCATGTGGAAAGCACCATACCACTCATTGGCGGCTACTTGTGATGTGGTTCCTCGTTAATCTGTCACATACGCGCTCAACTAACGTTCGTGTGAATGCATACATTCAAAATACAAGGATTTAGGATTTCAATGGGGGATATCAATGGATAAGACAGAGTAGTGTAATTCTGGGACATCACCTATTCATCTCTTTGAAACCGAGTTCACCGGATATCTTCTGTATTATATTTTTATATATAGAATTAAACTGAATTGTTTGTTATATGTTGTAACTGTGAGGCTCTGGACAGGTCCGAACCATCACTAAAATTCGCGTTAAAATATTGTTTAAAAAAAATATATATATATAGTAGTTGTATATATAGTATAGTATATAGTATAGTATATAGTAGAGTATATATAGTATAGTACGCCGGTGCCCACTGCCGAATTGCCCCTTGACCTACTTAGGTCAAGAGGCAATTCGGTATGGGCAGTGGCGTACCGTGGATGTCAGCCGCCCGGGGCGGAGGAAAATTTCGCCCCCCGTATTTAGGTATTTCAATTTAAAAGACTAAAATTTAGTCTTGTCACAGAACAAGCAATGAAAAATTCCGTGCTAGTGCAGCGANATTTTTTCCATATCATTAAAATTGTTTAGACTCCAGATTGGAGCAGCATAGCACAGAGAGTTTCGTAGGCGCGATGCAAGTATAGATTAGGATGGTTCAAATTTTTACAAGATATTATTATTATTCATTGTGAAATTTTGCCGCCCCCTATAAAGTGCCGCCCTGGGCGGGCCGCCCCTGCCGTCCCCACTACGGTACGCCACTGGGTATGGGTTATCCCCTGAAGGTTTACATACATAACAATACATTTCACAAAATACTATATACTTTTATTTATTTCTCGACGTAATCTCCATAAACGTTGAGACATTTCTCCCAGCGTGACACTAGTTTGAACATCCCTTTACGGTACTGTTGCTTGAAGTAGTCCAGAACGATGTCTTGCAATTCCTCCTGACATGCAAAGTATTTCCCCCACCAAAAATTTTAACCCTCAGATCATTGGGCGGCTCACACGATGATCACAATGATCGATGACTTTGTCCGCTCGACTACTGGTGGTGTCAGAAAATTAAAAAATAAATAATAATAATTTTATAAGTTGCTTGAGACGTGAGACCACCAGTGGCAGAGTGGTAGGAGAAAAAAAAAAAAATATTATTATTTTTAACAGAAGGTTTTATCTGGCAACACTTAAAGTTGATCGACTGTCACTTTAAACGTGGTTGTGTGGTGTTGCTATATTATCCTGGTAAAATTAGTTTCTGTTTTCTTTTTTGAAATAATTTTCGAGTTTGAATGATTAACTTTTTTTGTTTTGTAAACGTTTGATACCATTATCTCGATAATCATACAAATTTTTTGAATAATTTAGGAAAATATTCTAATAATTTTAGTTTTAATTATTTTGAGTTATTTTAAATAGCTTTGTTTAATTAAATTAATTTTGATTACAATTTAATTAATGTTGCTTTTAACAGATTAAAAGAATTTAAAAGAATAAAAATGGGTGTTCGTAGTTATCAAGAGGAGATGGCATATTTGGAAAAAGTATCTTCAGTTATGTGGAAAATAAAAAAAGGATTTGTAGCAAATATGAATGTAATTATACATTTCAAAAATAATTTTATTCTAATAAATTTTATCTTAATATATTTTTGAAATTTCGAGATATTTAAGTAATGATAAAATATAATTTGTAATGAATTTAATTTATAAATGATTTTGTAGTTTTTTTATGTAATATTTTATTGTTTGTATTTATATATACAGTAAAACCCCATTTATTTAAGGTAAGGTGGACTGATGTTATCTCAGATAACTGAAAGCTCTTATAAAATGGGTGATCTTAGCCATTTTGAATGAAAAGCTATGAATATAAAAGATTTAAAAACAGTGACATTCTGTTAATGTTGGGACTGATGTAGTGTTGGGTTATTGAATATGCCAACTTATTGGACTGTGGAATTTTTTCTGTTTTTTTTTTTTTAATTCTCTTTTAAATATCTTTGCATGTAAAATTGTACAAATCCACTTTTTATGATTGCTTAACATGCCATTTCAATTTTTCCAGATTATTCCTACCCTTGGTTAGTTTGCAACAAGAACACACTAAATAGAAATTTACTTTGTGCTTTGTACACTTTTATCTGTAGTCTAAATTCTTTATCTTTATTTTATATATTAAAAGCAAAATGTTCTGTCACTGCCAAAACTGAAACTATCACTTTAAAGTGTTATAAATTAACACTCAACTGACTCCCTGGATAAAATAGAATCGTATCAATCAAAATTTTATTTGCATACTAGCTGCAAGGACCCGCTTCACTGGGTTTTTATTTGTATGTAATATAGTTTTTTTTATACATATAAAAGACTGTTTTTCTGAGTAATCTAGAATCTAGCTGCAAGGACCCGCTTCGCTGGGCAAAAAGTAACGATAGTGAAGATTAAGGTAATTACATTATAGCTAATCTTTCCCATTTTCACAGAATGCAAGAATTAGGTCCCCCATTTCCAGACTAATTAGAGAATTTTTACGTTTAGTCAAATGTACTATTTTCAACGTTTCTGGAATGTTTACAATCGTTCTATAATTGAACCAATATTCGAATTTTATGTTTGAATTTAATTTGAACAAATTCGAACAAAACATTTGAAATAGAAAGCCACTTTCAACTACTTTTAGCCTCATATCTCCCGCACCCTTATAGCTATCAAGACGCAACCACCCCTATGCACGAATGGAGACTTGGGGCTACTACCACATACAAACACCATTCCCGTGTGATGTGTAGTTTTGGCGGAAAAGTGAAATATAGGGACATACATGTCCATTTTTATATATATATAGATAAGGCTATAGCCTGTTACAGGAGGTATTAGCTTTACAATTTCTTTTCTCTTCGTTTCTATTATTTAATAATCATATTTTTAAAGGTTTTACTAACATTATTATAGTATCTATATATTTCACTAATACTGGCTTTATCCAACTTTCTATACATTTCTTTTTCTTCCTTACAATTATTATTTTGTTCTTTATTAGTTTTTAGTTCATGTTCTTGTTCTTTATTCTCCACACTTACATATAATAAATGTAATTTCGATAGTTTTTTCTTACATATTGGACAGTTGAATTGTTTATATTCTACGTACTTATTGTTAATCATCAATCCTTTTTGGTTAAGTCTAAATCGTATAAAAAATTTTTTAACGTTAAATGCAATATTAGTTTTCATATAATTATTAATTGATGGAAAGTTTAAGATCTCAGAATAACAATTATTTTTTCTTCTTTGAATATCTTCTGTATCTTGTATTATTGAGTGTTTTGTTACTCTATATATCAATATTAGTTGACTGATTTGTTGATCATTATTTTGGAGATATTCAAACACTAATTCTATCGAGAACCCGTATATATTAAAGATTTTCGATATTTGCATTATCCAATTGCGCTTAATTTCTTAACTTGATTTTTTATATAATAAATTTACAAGGTTTGTCGTCAAATCTTTTGCATTGATCATTTTTTTGTAGAAATTTTATATAGCGTTTAATCAGTGTTGTATTGAGTTTATACCTCATTAATTCTAGATGCAACGCACTACCAGGAATGTTAAATTCAAGTTGAAATATTCTTCTAATAAAAATATTTTGATCTTTTTCCATATCATTAAAATTGTTTAGACTCCAGATTGGAGCAGCATAGCACAGAGAGTTTATCACTATTGAGTTAAATAATTGAAAATGAGTTTTAACATTTTTTACTTTTAGTTTACAAAATAATCCCATCAAATTATTTATTAGATTTCTGGCCTTGGCTACTGTATTCTTATACTGTTTGTTGAAAGATAAATTTGACATGAATATTATCCCTAGATTGACAAATACTTCATCCACACTTTCTGAAATTGCATATTGTATATTTTCTTAAATTATTTAAAAAACTTGTATGATTTATTGAAATAATGGTGTCATTTCATATTGCTTCCCAATGTTGCACTGTATTGCATAGTTCTATTTCAAGTCAGAGTTGAGAAAGCTAAATCAAAATCAAATTTTATTTGAAATAATAAAACTGACTTTTCTAAAATTTAGTTAAGGATTTTTTTTTACACCAAAGCACACTGTTAAAAAAATTAAAATTCGAATTTATTTCAAAATTAACTAAAATTTATATCCTGAAACTTAAAATTACAGTAAGTACTTTTTTTTGTTGATTTTGTTACATTAAAACAGTTACTTAATACTACTTAATGACATTTTAAAAGAATTCTACTTACTTTCCTTCATTTAGAATAACAATTCACATTTAATTGCAGGCAAAATTGAAATAACAATTCCTCAAACCTTCAAAATTTCAAATGTAAATAACAAAACTGGCATTTGATCTATGCATGCATATATTTATTACTCCAGACACCAAAAACTCCCCTAAAAGTTGATTTGGACACACCTCAAAATTGCTTTTGACACACTACATTTTATTATATTTTTGAATGAATGTTTGGGATTGTAATATACCATATTCTAGTAGAATGTGAACAAAATCATCATCATTGTTACATAGAGTGAATATAGTGAACAATTACTTATTTTAATGATCAAATATAGACAACAATACATCTAACCTGAAATGTTGAACTGATCTAATTTGCATATCAACAGGTAATAGTGGATTATTTGTTAAGTAAATATTTTTTCAAAAATAATTTTATTCTAATAAATTTTATCTTAATATATTTTTGAAATTTCGAGATATTTAAGTAATGATAAAATATAATTTGTAATGAATTTNTTACTCCAGACACCAAAAACTCCCCTAAAAGTTGATTTGGACACACCTCAAAATTGCTTTTGACACACTACATTTTATTATATTTTTGAATGAATGTTTGGGATTGTAATATACCATATTCTAGTAGAATGTGAACAAAATCATCATCATTGTTACATAGAGTGAATATAGTGAACAATTACTTATTTTAATGATCAAATATAGACAACAATACATCTAACCTGAAATGTTGAACTGATCTAATTTGCATATCAACAGGTAATAGTGGATTATTTGTTAAGTAAATATTTTTTCAAAAATAATTAATGCTAGTACTAAATATGAAAGTAAAATATATTTTTAAAATTATAGAAACAAATAATTCTTACTTGATAAATGAAGAATTTAAACTGTGCAAAAAATTTTCACTTTTTTTGTATAGTTTAAATTCATTATTTTAAATCATACTTTAACTAGTCTTTGTTGTTTTGTATTCAACACAATATCTCACAAATGCAACAAGAGAGATAAAGGAGCAGTATTATTGGTATAATTATTTACCTGTATTTTACTGATCAAATTGCTGATTTAGAGCTTGATCAGAATGGTTGTAGATGTACTGTTGCATTTGCATTTTTTTTTTATCTACTACAAAATTACTGTATTTGAATGTATTGTTTTTGTTAGAAATGCAAAAAATAGTAATTTGACCAAGTACCAAATATTCACCCATTATTAAAGTTAAGTACTTTGCCATCAAATAATCAAGCTTTTGAGGATATCTTATTTAAAAACCTATTTAAAATTCTGATGAAAGCACATATATGTAGTTTCTTATGTGTTTACCAAAAAACACTTTTTTAAATTATAATTAAACTTTGACTTTTCAATTTCAATAAATCTTAAGTAATGCTATTATTTAACACTATATACATTTAATAATGAAACTACCCAACTTTATTTTATAAAGTTATTTAAGTTAGTTTTTCTTAAATGTTTGCAAAACAAATCAGGTTTGTTTAGATAGGATTTATTACTGTGCTAAATCACAGCCAAATGAAAAATTTATAACATTGTAGATCCAGTAAAATTGTTAAGTTACAATAAATTAAAAAAGTTTTTTGTAGTAGTTCATACAGATTCATGCCCTAATTAGACTAAAATAACTATACAGTAATTCAAATAAGTGATCTGGTAAGGAAGCAAAGAAGCTTTAAAAATGCTTATCAGCAGTTAATATTTGTCTTCTTCCAAATTACTTTGATGACTTTTTTTATTGTTCAATTAAATTCTTATCTTTAGAAACCATTTAGATATATAACTAGATTTATATACTCTTTTTAATATCATAAAACTCAACAAACCACAAAATTTAATGTGTTATTTAATAAAATATAGTTCATTATAATATACTTTATCTCTGTTATGTTCATATGAAATAATTAGACAATACAAATATTTTTATCAAGAACATTTTTAAATATAAAATTGTAAAATATTTTTATTTATTGTTAAATATGATAATCAATCATCATTGTTTAATTATAAAACATCATTAGCTATAAAACTTTATAAATATTAACAGTTATTCTTAGAAATGGTCTTTGTCAAGTTTTTGTTAATTTTTAACAGTTTATATCTTACAAAATTTTTTTCTTTAAATATAACTACAGCTGAATCACCTTAAAATGAACACTAATAAAGCAAATTCTTATGTTAAAGCAAATTTTGCCATTTCCCTGGCAAAACGCCATTGTCACAATGTTAATTTTCATGTGATAAAGCAAACAAAAATTTTACCAGAATTTATTAATCAAAGTGTAAATTACCTTCACAACTCTCTAGAAATACCGTATATCTCGGCAGATAAGATGACCTTCAGATAAGACGAGGTATAAATTTTCGTCGATGTTTTATAGTTTTAGCATATATCTGTCCTATAAGACATCCCGCAAACTATCAACGACCTATGAATTTAGTTTAGATCAACGATCATCATCTGAATAATAATACTGTATAGTGTATATGGAATTATATTCTATTTGTAATTTTTCAAATGAACAAATTTTATTTTCTTGCATCTGGCAGCACTGACTTGCGATTGTTGCAAACATTGACACTGATTTGGCATTCGGGTAATGACCTTGACTATTCACAAAAACATCATATGGGCTATTCTATTTTGTGCACATACCCTATTCTCTTCTAGTAAATAATTATGGTTTGTCTGTCTTTTTATAATGGTTTTAATTTATATAAATTTCAATCTAATTTTTTTTGTATCTGTCCTATAAGACGACCCCGGATTTTGGGGGCTTTTTTTTTATCATTCAACTATCGTCTTATCTGCCGAGATATACAGTAATCCTATTTCCAATAAGGGTTGCTTTTGTGATGTGAACAATAAAATGTAGCACTATAATAAATGTTCCATTTTGAGTAGAATAGATTTTTTTCTCCTAGTAAGCAAAGACATATTCTATCTCTGATTGCAGAGCAATTCAAACATCTGACTTTAGCAGACCATTCTACTCTATTCAGAAAATAGAGGTTAAGTATACCCACCCCTTTAAATGGATGTGGTCCCACACAACATGTGCTAGTTTGCATATTGAGGAGTGCATATAGTGATGCCAGGTTTGGCTACTTTGCACCAAATTTAGCTCCTTTTTTTTACTATTTTGGTGCCAAAAATATTTTCTGCATTTTCAAACAATTTTCAACAGAAAAGATCACTGATTTTTTTTGCTTTGTTTTGTTTAACCACTCTGATATACTGCTCCACACTACAATGGAAAATATCATTGCCTCCTCAATTTGTTTGATTTGAAAATTATTTCAAACATTGTTTTTGCAAATAAATTTAACTTTATTTAGTAAATTAATTCAATTTAGAGATTTCATTTGCTTATTAAGCCTTAACTTCCTAAATTATACAATCTTAACCTTGACTTTGAAAATCATTAATATGAATTTTTGATAAAGTGAACTAGGGGAATAGTAGTTATTCTGTTTTGCTAGTGATTCATATTAACATGAGTTGACTGTACTTATCAGTAGTCACATCATTTCAAATAAACTTTGCTAGTAATGAGCATTAATTTGAAGGCATTTTAAATGTTAAATTTTTGAAATGAGAGACAATGATAGAATTGGTGGTTCTGGAGTGTTAAGTTAGACTTGTATGATTGGCAGAATATAGATCACATGCCATAGATGAAGCTTTGATTTTTATTGACTGTGTGTGACATTTTTTGATGCTTTTTTTGTTTATTTGTACATTTTTTCTACATTGAAAACAAATCTTAAAATTTAAATTAATTTCAAAATCATGATGCATTTTAGAATTGAAGAAATACAGCAATTAATGTTGACATCTAAGAAGCTAATAATAATATATTTTATTAACTTTATTAGAATATACTATTAAATTTGATTTATATTGCAATTTTTTAAGTATTATTAATTCTGAAATTAATGTTAATAAAATGAATATGTTAATAGGTTGAAGGAATTTTTTATGTTAATAAGCAGTTAGAAAAACTTATGTTTGATGAACTTCGAAATGCCTGCCGACCTGGAATGGTTGGTGGTTTTCTTCCAGCCATGAAACAGATTGCCAATGTTGCTGCTCTTCCAGGAATTGTGGTCGTAAGTTCATATCTTAAATAATAATTTATTATGTGGCTTACTAACTACTATTTAAATATAATAATTTCAAGATTTATTACATGTTATTCATATTAATTAATAAAGCAATATTGTACAAGTATATCATGATGAAAGAAAAAACAAAACTATAATTAAACAGAATAAGATATTAAAATTTTAAAATACTTAATGATTAAATGAATAAAACTAAAAGAATTTCATTTTTAAAAAATAAATTTTTAAACATCTCAAAGTCCAATAATTATATTAAAGCCAAATGATTGCCAGATCAAATCAGGCTACATTACTGTTACTATTAAATACCGAGTAATTTGGCACTAGAGATAGTCATTAGGTGTCATCTCTTATTAAATTTAATAATTATAATTAGATTAATATTTATTACATAATTGTAAGTTCGCCGATTTTGGGGGCAATACGTTAATTGCGCGTCAGGAAAACCTAGGGTCAAACCGTATGTGGGTGGTGGCGGTAGGAGACAGAGATGACAAGTGTCTTACACGAAAACCGTTTATTTTGACATAAGGTTAACTTACATAACAGGAATAACAAGAATAAGTTCGAGGGACGTCCGCTGTTACACTTGTGGGTGCCCCGGGGCTTGGTCGAAGGATGGTCCGGTGATAGTCGGGCGATGTCCAGTGATTTGACGAGCGATGTCCGCTGAATTGACGGGCGATGTCTGACGATGGGGTCCTCACTTCCTTCTTCTTAAGACGGTGACGAAGCTTGGGTGGTCGTATACGGATGACCTGACGTCTGGGAGGGAATCGGCTCCGTGTCCTTGAGATTCGGGGGTTTTATAAGATTTTTCCCGAACCTCACCCTTCTGATTGGTCCCCTTCCTCCTCTCCCTTACCCCGATTGGTCACTCTTTTTATTTCTAGGCGAAACCCGAGACTGATTTGGGTCGGGAAAAGGTCGGAGAGGTGATGACGGTCCTTTAACGTTCGCGCTCGTATTTTACTCCGTTATGTCCCTTTTCTCTGTCATCTTGGAACCCAAACGGTTCACCAGATGTTCTTGTGGCCATCTATCCCCCACCGCGTTCTTACTTAACAGATATCCCTTTTGTTCTTAGACCCCCCTTTCTCCCGCTTGCTTCGACCCGATATTTGTTCGCGCTTATCTCGAAAAAGCTCTCCCTCTCTCTGTCAACATTCCCCCCGGTTATTTATCGTCGCGTCGCGTTTGTTTTACAATTCGAGAAAGTTTTCGTCTCATCTGGGCTTTGTCACTAACACATCCCCTTGACCCGATTCTGTCTTTGAAACTTTCTGACGTTAAAGTTTGTAATTAGTCGAAATTTCTACACGCTTTTACGACCCTCACATAATTTAGAAAATTATGGAAGAAAAGAATCGGCCCAGAGTGGGACTCAAAGCTATACTCAGGTAAGTGGCAATTGTGGGTTTGAGTCCCACTTAAGGCCAGTGTTTTTCTTCCAGAATTTTCTAAATTGTTTAATAAATTTTAATTTAATTATAATTATTACATTTAATAAGAGATGGTGCCTAATGTCTATCTTTAGTGCCAAATTACTCAGTATTTAATTATTAATAGTAGCAGTGATGTTGTCCAGTTTAATTTGGCAATTGTTTGGCTTTAATGTAAATTTTTAAATTTTAATAGGAAACTTTTTTGAATTTTTTAAAAATGATTACCAGTGGCACAAAAGTCAGTTAGCTTATTCAAGTAATTCATGATTGTCAAAAGATTTGAAAGAAAAAAAGAAAATTTTACAGAAATTTTAATAAACTGAGGGTTTAGTTATCATTGAGTATCTTGGAATAAATTTTCTTAAAATAGCCTGTGAGACCAAGAAAGCTTTGAATATGCCTCCAATGTGGGTACTGGAAAATTTGCTATGGCTTTTGTTTATCTGATGATGGATAGATCTGACCATTTTTTGTAATGTGTCCTAAGAATTTTATTTTATTTTTTTTTAATAGTCACTATTTTCTCTTATTGATTTCCAAACTAACCTTTTGCTCTTATTTTTAACTTGAGCAAAAGGCTCAAGTTAAAAATAAGATATGGAATGTCAGTGCTGCTGTCACTATTCTGGTCTTTATTATGTAAACATAGAATGTGATGTCCAATTATGACTAAGTTTCGTAAAGATTTTTCTCAACTTTACATTGAGTTTCTGAAAATAAACATTTTAAATTACACTCTTATGATTGAAAATGCACAATTTATTATACAAATTTAAAAATAATGAATTTAAATAAGACTATTGGTAAAAACAGTGTCACAACTCATGTCAAATAATTTGAAATATTCTTTTCAAGAATTAAAAATATATTAACTAATAAGTAGCTAAGGTTATGATTGTGGAATTCTTGTCAATTTTTTTAGGAAAGAAAATAGAAAACAGTATCAAATTCATGAATATTGATTATTTATAAATTGGGATAATACTGTACTATATTTTTTCTATATATTTTGATATGTATAAATAATAGAACAGATTAATTTATTTTTAAATAATTTCTTTTTTATTAGCGTTCAGTTGGGCTTCCAGATGTTCACTCTGGATATGGATTTGCTATAGGAAATATGGCAGCTTTTGATATGAGTGATCCAAAGGCAATTGTATCACCAGGTTTTTTCTATTTTTAAATTTTGTGTAGTTATATAGTTATAAATATATCAAATGATAATTTTAAGAAATTTATTAATTTTTATTTAAGTTAAACTATTACTTTTTTCATAAATAAAATTTTTATAACATTATTTAATAATAATTTTTCTACCTATTTTTAACATTTTTTTTAATGTATAGTATGTCTGGGAAGGCTGTATACCCTTATGATAAGCCTTTATGATATTCTTAGATAATGCCATAGATCTCTCTGAATCTTCAGGCCTGGCATGCACTATGAACTTTTTGTTAGCCAACAGTTTAGTGAGCTGATTGAATGTATTCAGCATATGAAAGTGCATGCATTACTGACAAAAGTGTTTACTGAACTTTTATATTTAGCTTATCACAAACTAGAATGTGATTGAATCATCTGCTGACATACCTAGAACATTAGAATTCCATATTTCTGTGCAGACTTTATAACTAAATTGTTTCCCAATGCATGATTTCAGTCTCCCTACTCACTATTTCCGATTCTGACAGTGGATGATTAGTTGTGTTTGGAAGTGCATGGAGAGTACTCTTCTTGTTAGTTGTTTACTTAGAAAAATCTCCATGAACACTGTAGAAATCATAGAGCAATCTAACTGGATGCAGAAATTTGTATGTACAGAGAAAAGACCAACTTTATTCAGTAAAAAGAAAAAGGAATATAGTAACTGAAATGCAAAGGAAAAATTATAACTTTGAGATTAGAAAAATATCAAAACAGCTAATGATGACAGTTTAGTTCATTAAGACACTTGCAGTCAGAAAACAGTTTTGTTTGTCAATGTGTGCAGATCCTACTTTCATCGACCAAACAGGTTAGTTCATAGTGTGCATTTGCCCTTAATGTTTGGAGGAGAGAGTTGTGAGCGCATGGCCTCGTTTGCATGTTAGAGTTGAAATGGCAGATACATGTTCTTTTTCTGTTGAGGATAGGTTGGATTGCAAATGTATGTATATTCAAATGTTGTTCCATATGACAGACAATTAGCAATGTGTAGCTGAAACAGATGCCTTTTGGGAACAAATTAATATGCTCCATTGACAGAAAGGACTTTCCACCATAAATGCTTTTCTTTCCCAGGAAAGTGTGAAAGAGTACAGGAGGCCTTCAGCTTGGTCACACCTTTAATGTCAGAAAACATGCTTTCCAACATTACAGTGTGATCATCCTGACAAAGGACTTTGAGGCACATAAATTTTGTGTGTCCAACACAACAGAACACATGCAGACTACTTGAATAACTTTCCATTGAGTTTATTATTAAATTAAAGGGTTTATACAGGAGTACAGAAATTTCTCAGATGTACTGTATATCTTATAGAAAGAAAAATATTTTGAAATATTTAAATTAATAAATATGAACATTTTTAGGTGGTGTTGGCTTTGATATTAATTGTGGTGTTAGGTTACTAAGAACAAATTTAATGGAAAAAGATGTCTTACCTGTAAAAGAGCAGTTAGCTCAAAGCATGTTTGATCACATCCCAGTTGGTGTTGGATCAAAAGGTATCATTCCAATGAATGCTAGGTATATATTATTTTTTTATTTTGCAGTAGAGCATTGTTTTTCCGAATAAATTGGGAACTGAGGTAGTTCGGATTACTTATTTTTTGGATAATAGATTATGTATGAAAAAATATATTAACCTATCCCATGTTGAAATTTTTCTCCATTGCATGTCGCTTTGCATTGAATTTTCGTTGATGTTAAGCCTAACTTAAACTTTTTAAAATAATAATCGTGGCTATTGTATCATTAAAAATTATTTCTTTATTTCTTACAAACAAAATAAATATTGAAAAATATAAAAACAAAAAAATTATACTTTAGAAGTTGATCTAGTATCAAAAACGTTCGGTTCAGCATGACACACAGTCCTCAGAAAAACACCACACAAAAGTGCCAGTGCTGCCAGCTAAAACACACACACCAACAAAAAANCAAAATTTTTTTTACTAACCAATCTTGTACTACAAATCAGCTATCATTACTTTAATGCTATCTGCCGATCCAGACTGATGTTTTTCAGTCAGAATGCACTCTGACTGAAAAACAACCCTATTCTTTGAAAACCAAAATGAAGGATAATTTAACAAGTATCGCTTGTATTATTAGTAGAATTTGATAAGTATTATTAGATAAATTTGAGAAAGTATTTATTTAAAAGTTTAGTACTGCTTTAAACCTCTTGAAAACTGAGATTTCATAAGGTTTAAAGCAGTAGTAAAATGTTTTCATATAGGAAATTTTATCAATCAGAAAATCGTTCATTGGAAACTAGCATATATAAACATCACAAAGCCTGACAGTTATATTAAATTTTTCTGTTTCTGTATTAAAAGAAAACAAGAAGTTATATTAAAACCAAACAATTGCTGGATTAAATTAGGCTATATTACCACTACTATTAATAAATACTGAATAATTTGTCCTTGAGGTAAGCAATACGCACCATTTCTTATTAAATTTTATAATTATAATTAAATTATAAAATTTAATAAGAAATGGTGCGTATTGCTTACCTCAAGGACAAATTATTCAGTATTTATTAATAGTAGTGGTAATATAGCCTAATTTAATCCGGCAATTGTTTGGTTTTAATATAACTTCTTGTTTTCTTTTAATACAGAAACAGAAAAATTTAATATAACTGTCAGGCTTTGTGATGTTTATATATGCTAGTTTCCAATGAACGATTTTCTGATTGATAAAATTTCCTATATGAAAACATTTTACTACTGCTTTAAACCTTATGAAATCTCAGTTTTCAAGAGGTTTAAAGCAGTACTAAACTTTTAAATAAATACTTTCTCAAATTTATCTAATAATACTTATCAAATTCTACTAATAATACAAGCGATACTTGTTAAATTATCCTTCATTTTGGTTTTCAAAGAATAGGGTTGTTTTTCAGTCAGAGTGCATTCTGACTGAAAAACATCAGTCTGGATCGGCAGATAGCATTAAAGTAATGATAGCTGATTTGTAGTACAAGATTGGTTAGTAAAAAAAATTTTGTATGTTCAGGCAATAAATCTGCTTGATAAAAATGAATGAAACAAGCTGGATCAGTCTATCAATCACAGTGAATGATGAAATGATTTGAGCTTATGTAAAAAGCAAATGGGATGGAACATTCCCTTTTGTGAGAAGTCATTTTTTGATAAATGAGCAATATTCTCTGGTAATTGTCTGTCTCTGCTGTATTCTTGTAGATGGTTTGGAGAAGCATTAATGATAATACAGTATTCACCAAAATATACAGTACTGAAACTTGCATGTGCATTTGTCGTCAGGACATAGCTCCAGCTCACATGTTTTAAGTAGTGAAAAGGAAGACAATGCTCTTACTATATACAAAAAATACTATAGGGGCATGGTAATTGGTCATTTCTTCAGGATTTGAAAGGTTCTGTCATGCAAAGAGCCTTTACATGAATAGATAGTGGTATGAACAGGACTGGGCAACCAGCCATAGTACTTGAGAATCTCTAGCCAATCTGCATGGAAACTTTCCAGGACAAATCATTTCATGTGGTATTGACTTTCCATACCTCTGATCATACAACTTCTGATGCCTATTTGTTGGAATGTTAAAAGAGAGAGTGTTCAAATAAATGTGAAGATCTGCCAATAACTGTGCCTCAATTATGCAAGCAAATTGTCTCCTTTTGCAGGGGTCTGCAGCCACCTTTGTTCCAAGATATGTTTGAGAATCTATGTGAGTCATATGAACACTGTCTACAGCAAGGCAGTGCACACTTTGAAGAAAGTGCAGACAGATATGTACAAAATTTAGTAAATACTATAAATGCTGCAATATAAATGTGTTCAATTATAAAGAAAAAAATAAATAAATAGTAGTATTAAACACATACTACAGTAGAACCTCGAAAACTCGGCCTAATGTGGACCGAAGGGTGGCCGAGTTTGTGAAAATGCCGGGTTATCGAGAATGGGGTTAAAAAAGGATAAGTATGCGTGTTTCCTCAGAAAATGGTGTACTGTACTTGTATGTATTGTTTGCTGGAGAATACAACAGAGAATAAACTGCCAAATACCCTTAAACAAAGGAAAAGTACGTACTTTATGAAGGCATAGAGCCTTTACTACATGAAAATGAAAATTAATGAATACACTGTGTACAGTAATTTACCTGATAAGACAGACCTCAGAAAAATACTT
>NW_019384619.1:344113-440207 GCF_000671375.1 Centruroides sculpturatus | reverse complement strand
AAAGGGAGAGACGTGCGCAGGAAACATTACAGAGAATAGCACAATCAACACGTGGAGGCTTGCAGAATGAAACTCATGTGCTGAGATCTGCAATGTTGCACAGGCAGGCAGAAGCAAAACGGCACAGAAGACAAAATGACACAAGGCAAATTGATTCCAAATAATAATACTTTTTTTACCAAAAATGTTGTGTATACAGAAGTTTTATGATGGGATAAATGATGGAATACAGAATACAGCTAAAGAATATCTTCAGTCTGTAATACAGAAATACTGTTTGCTGTGTATTGATCTGTTAACATTACTTTTTAACATGAAAATTTGTATATATTTATACTTGATTTTTTAATTATATTAATTCTATTGAACAATTTTGACTAAAGAATAGCTTCACTTTCTCATGTACAAATACTGTTTGCGTATTGATTTTTTAAGTTTAGTTTCTAAGATGAAGTGTTGTATACATTTATATATATTAAGTGCATCAAACTTTTAAAAATTAAGCACGCACAACTTTCATATATTAAGTGCATTAAACATGTCTCATAGAAATTTGTAAAACTGCTAAAACGCCCACTAAGGGGCGTCCCGGGCTACTAGTGTATATATATACAATGAAAAATGGTAATAAGTAAAGGCTTTAAATAATTAATTAGCATGACAATAATTATTATTTATATGCTGTATTTTTGTGGAATGACCAGCATGCTGGTCTGTCTGGGAAGACCATGAAATTATATATTTTTGTATGGTAAAAACTGGCATGCCAGTTCAGGTTCAAGTAATGTTATACATCCCTCCTTAGAGGGCGCATTAAAAAAATGAGTGAGTTACATGATGTACTTTATGTTTGTAGAATGACTGGCATTCCACACAAAACTAAGGGAGACCAGCATGACAGTCAAACTGCAACTAAAGAATAAAATTAATCAGATGTAACAAAATTAATTGTTAATTAAGTGTTAAAGAAAGCATTCTTCCAAGCACAATAAAATAACATTATAATTTGGCTGACTTAAAATCAGACTTTTCATTTACAGTGCAATAAATGGCTTATTGACATTAGTAGTAGTAGAACTTAGTCAGTATAGCCCACACTGACTATCTACCCTGGCCTTAAAAATAACACCTTCCTCTCAAATTTCATACAAAAGGGATGGATGTTAATCAGTGTATAAGTCAAGATAATTTATGGCCAGTTTCTGAAATTTAATATGCTTATTTTTGCATTTTTAAATTCAATTATAATAAAATAAATTTAAAAAAACAGCACTTTCATCATCCCATGAGTATTTTACATCTTTAGAAAGAAGACAAAATGAAGAAATTAAAAATATAATTGTAGATTTTGATATCATGCTGACAGTTTTGCAGTTTTAGAATAACTTGTTTGTTTTTTTAAATGTGCCCGCTAGAGAGGGATGTATAACCTCACTTAAACCAGCATGCCAACATTCTCCCAATATAAACTGGCATGCCAGTTTTTACGATACTGATTTCATGGTCTCCCCAGATAGACCAGCATGCCAGTCATTCAGCAAAAATATGGTAAAAACAAATGAGTTTTATTCTAGAACAGTGAAACTGTTAGCATTACATCAAAAATTACAATTATATGTTAATTTCTTCATTTTGTCTTCTTTCTAAGGACAAAATATTTCTGAAAGTGCCTTTTTTTTTGTGTATTTTATTGTTATATGATTAAAAAATAAACATATTAAATTTAAAAAACTTTCTGTAAATTATCTCACCAATTAACATCCACTTTGTGTGAAATTTGAGAGGAAAGTGTTATTTTTAAGGTCAGAGTAGATGGTCAGTGTATTTCTGNTCTGTAATACAGAAATACTGTTTGCTGTGTATTGATCTGTTAACATTACTTTTTAACATGAAAATTTGTATATATTTATACTTGATTTTTTAATTATATTAATTCTATTGAACAATTTTGACTAAAGAATAGCTTCACTTTCTCATGTACAAATACTGTTTGCGTATTGATTTTTTAAGTTTAGTTTCTAAGATGAAGTGTTGTATACATTTATATATATTAAGTGCATCAAACTTTTAAAAATTAAGCACGCACAACTTTCATATATTAAGTGCATTAAACATGTCTCATAGAAATTTGTAAAACTGCTAAAACGCCCACTAAGGGGCGTCCCGGGCTACTAGTGTATATATATACAATGAAAAATGGTAATAAGTAAAGGCTTTAAATAATTAATTAGCATGACAATAATTATTATTTATATGCTGTATTTTTGTGGAATGACCAGCATGCTGGTCTGTCTGGGAAGACCATGAAATTATATATTTTTGTATGGTAAAAACTGGCATGCCAGTTCAGGTTCAAGTAATGTTATACATCCCTCCTTAGAGGGCGCATTAAAAAAATGAGTGAGTTACATGATGTACTTTATGTTTGTAGAATGACTGGCATTCCACACAAAACTAAGGGAGACCAGCATGACAGTCAAACTGCAACTAAAGAATAAAATTAATCAGATGTAACAAAATTAATTGTTAATTAAGTGTTAAAGAAAGCATTCTTCCAAGCACAATAAAATAACATTATAATTTGGCTGACTTAAAATCAGACTTTTCATTTACAGTGCAATAAATGGCTTATTGACATTAGTAGTAGTAGAACTTAGTCAGTATAGCCCACACTGACTATCTACCCTGGCCTTAAAAATAACACCTTCCTCTCAAATTTCATACAAAAGGGATGGATGTTAATCAGTGTATAAGTCAAGATAATTTATGGCCAGTTTCTGAAATTTAATATGCTTATTTTTGCATTTTTAAATTCAATTATAATAAAATAAATTTAAAAAAACAGCACTTTCATCATCCCATGAGTATTTTACATCTTTAGAAAGAAGACAAAATGAAGAAATTAAAAATATAATTGTAGATTTTGATATCATGCTGACAGTTTTGCAGTTTTAGAATAACTTGTTTGTTTTTTTAAATGTGCCCGCTAGAGAGGGATGTATAACCTCACTTAAACCAGCATGCCAACATTCTCCCAATATAAACTGGCATGCCAGTTTTTACGATACTGATTTCATGGTCTCCCCAGATAGACCAGCATGCCAGTCATTCAGCAAAAATATGGTAAAAACAAATGAGTTTTATTCTAGAACAGTGAAACTGTTAGCATTACATCAAAAATTACAATTATATGTTAATTTCTTCATTTTGTCTTCTTTCTAAGGACAAAATATTTCTGAAAGTGCCTTTTTTTATGTGTATTTTATTGTTATATGATTAAAAAATAAACATATTAAATTTAAAAAACTTTCTGTAAATTATCTCACCAATTAACATCCACTTTGTGTGAAATTTGAGAGGAAAGTGTTATTTTTAAGGTCAGAGTAGATGGTCAGTGTATTTCTGTATTTCAATTTATTTTCATTGTATTTAAGTTTTTACTAATTAAATTTAATGCAAATTATATACACACATATGTAATTTGCAATAATAATAATAATAATAAATCATTATACTCATAATTGTTGGTAAAAATTTTTTATCTGATTAGGATATGCTTGGGCCGAAGACAAAGAACATTGTGAAGAATATGGAAGGATGTTAAATGCTGATCCAAATAAAGTTTCAATGAAAGCAAAAAAACGTGGTCTTCCTCAAGTAGGTTGTTTTTATAATATAATTTTAAATATGTTTAAATGAAAAACTATTTGTTTAAAACTAATTTTAAATACATTATTTTTTTAAAAAATAATGGACTGTTGAATCAAAATGCATTTATCACAATAAAAATATTGAAGAGAAGTAAATTAATTTTTATTTAATTACTCTTTAGTGTCTAATTTTTAAATAGCTTTATTGTGGATGAACAGTCAGAAAAGAAGTTTATATTTTAACAACTAACTACTTTTTTTAGATGTTTACAAAAAACTGACATGACTTTTTTGAAAAGTTTTCAAGTTAAATCTTTGTATACTTTTCAATGTTTTAATAGTTTTTTTTTTTTTAATTTTAGTCAATTTTTAAAAATATTTTAATAATATATACAATGGGTGATTGGTTAACGAACAGCTCGGATAGCGAACAAATTGGATAACGAACACTTTCATGAAAGATTTTTATGATCAGACAATGAACACATGTTTGGATAATGAACACTTTACTGAACAAACATAAAAAGAAGCAACAGAAAATAATGATTACTGATTGATTTTTCCCTTGTCTTCAGGTAATCATTTGAAACCTTTCAGAGTGCGGGAGACATCAACATCGACACTCAACCCGATACCAATCAGATAGTATTAATATTCCTCTGAATTTTGAAACTATCCTTTGTAATTCCATCTTTTTGTTTACCTTTCTGACACACAATTTTTTATAGTATTCACGAGACTGTCAGACAGGCACTTGGGGTTTATTTACAAAAGGTGAACGTTTAACTGTCCCATCGGATATTTGTTAATGTTTTAATACCAAATTTCAAATTTCATCCGGGCCTTGCATTTAAATAATTTTTGTGGGCTAGTTGATTTCTGTTCTCTGAATTTTTGTAAATACTTTTCTGAACTTTTTATTTAAAAAAGAAACTGATAATATTTTGGAGCCTAAAAAGAGGAGTGTCAAGAACTGTGCTCACCGTAGAAACCAAGTANTAGAAGACAAAATGAAACTGGTGAGCTGAGATCTGCAAGGTTGCACAGGGAGACAGAAGCAAGACGACATAGAAGACAAAATGAATCTCATGAACAACGATCGGCTAGATTAGAGCCACGCCGACAGCAAAAAGCCAATGAAACTGAACAGCAGCGATCTGATAGATGCCACCTTCAAACAGATGCAGAGAAAAATGCACGCCTAGCATTTAAGAATGCCTCAGTGAATGCTGAAAACAATGATTTTGATTTTCCACAGAATTATCTTGGGCCAATGGACATCATTTGTAAACATTGCCTATCACTTAACTTTGAGGGGGAGAAGACATGTAATCATCACGATCAATTCTCAAGATGTTGCCAGAAGGGGCAAGTACAACTGTCTAAGTATAAGCCTTACCCTGAAACATTTCGGTGCCTCTTGACTGGTGAAGGTCCTGAGAGCAAGCATTTTATGAAATGTATTCGATCTTACAACAGTTCATTTGCATTTGCATCTACAGGTGCCAATGTGAAGCCACCTGCTGGAAATGGACCCTACTGCTTTCGAGTGTGCGGACAGATAGTACACCGAACTGGAACACTTCACCCGAATGAGCAAGAACAGAGGAAGTTTGCCCAAATTTACATTCTTGATTCAGATGAAGCAGCACAGCATCGCATGAGTCTCCCCGAAAATAAACATTGTAATGAAAATATCATGAGGATAATTGGAGAGGTAATGCAAAACAATTCAATAGCACAAGCCCTCAAGATGTTACATGAGGTTGAGAGAGAAGCAATTGAGAAGGCAGAGAATGAAGGAATTGAACCAACTAAATTGGCATTAGCCATTGTCCATGATAAAAAAAATGACAAGAGAAGATATAATAGTCCAACTGGAAATGAGGTGGCAATTGTCTTCCAGACAAAAGATGGAGAGCCTCCACTTCAAAGAGATATAATTATACATCTCAGACCTGATTCTCTAAACCCAAATGGAGGGATACAACGAGTAAGTATACTACACGAAAAGCTGGATGCATTGACATACCCCATACTGTTTCCTGGAGGAGACGACGGATGGACAACCACAATTGCAAGAGTAAAGAAGAATGGGGCACAGACACGAGAAAGAATAAGTATGAAGGAATATTTCTCTTACAGATTGTCTCCTCGATATGATGAATTTAATCCGATATTGAGTGCGGGAAAATTGACACAACAATACATGGTGGATGCTTATGTGAGAGCTGAGGCGAATGACTTGAACTGGGTGAAAAATAATCAGTCAACATTGAGATCAGAGAAATATAATGGTTTAATGGATGCGATAGAATGGGATGAGGAAGTTCATGGGAGTAATAACCTGATAGGAAAAGCAGTTATACTGCCTTCAAGTTTCCAGGGTGGAGTACGAAACATGCAGCAGTATTATCAAGATGCTATGGCCATTGTCACAAAGTATGGAAAGCCTGATTTATTTGTAACAATGACTTGCAACCCAAAATGGAAAGAAATAACTGAAAATCTCAAACCTTGGGAAAAATCTGAATTCAGACCTGACTTGGTCGCACGAGTATTTCACTTGAAACTTAAACAACTTCTTGATGACATTACAAATAGGCGTAAGTCATTATTTGGGAAGGTTCTTGCACATGTGCATGTTATTGAGTTTCAGAAGAGAGGTCTTCCACATGCACACATTCTGATCATCTTAGACACGGACGAAAAAATTACCACTCCTGAAGATATTGATAAAATTGTGAAAGCAGAGATTCCAGATAAAGAGACTTCGCCACGACTTTTTGAAATAGTCACGAAACATATGATCCATGGACCATGTGGGAGGAGAAACCCTTCAAGTCCCTGCATGGTTGACAGTGATTGCACGAAGAACTTCCCAAAGTCCTTCTGTGATGCTACGCTTGGAAATTTGGATGGATATCCATATTATAGACGACGGAATCAAGGATCTGTTGAGGTGAATGGGAAGTTGATAGATAATAGCTGGGTTGTTCCTTACAATCCATACTTATTACTAACATATAATTGTCATATAAATGTGGAGATCTGTTCATCAGTAAAGAGTGTGAAGTACTTATACAAGTATGTATACAAAGGTCATGATTGTGCAAACCTTTGTATTACTGAGAGGAACGAAAGAGATGAGACGAAGGAGTATGTGGACTCACGATATGTGAGTGCACCTGAAGCGATTCATCGAATTTTTAGATTCAAGATGCATGATCAGTCGCACACTATCTATAGACTACCAGTACATCTGCAAAATGAACACATTGTGTACTTTCAACAGGGAAATGAACAGCTGGCTGCACATCGAGCTCAGAGGAAAGATACGAAATTGACAGGATGGTTTAAGTTGAATGTAGTAGATGAAACTGCGCATGACTTTACTTATTCCGAAATATCCAAACACTTCGTTTGGAAGGATACGACTGCAATGTGGGAAAGGAAACAAATGGGAGGAGAGAAAGTGATTGGGAGAATGGTAAATGTAAGTATTAAAGACCCAGAAAGATACTATCTTCGATTACTTTTATGCCACGAAAAGGCAGTGACATCTTTTCAACACTTACGAACAATTGTGGTGAACAACGAGTCCGTTCAGGTAGGTACCTTTTGAGAGGCTGCGAAGTGCAAGGGATATCTTTTGGATGACACAATTTTGCAAGACACAATTCATGATGCCATTGTTTATGCAATGCCATTCCAGCTTAGGCAAATGTTTGCTTATATTCTGTGCTTATGGTCTTCCCTCTGATGCTCTTAAGTTATGGAATGATAATTTACAGTATTTGACAGAGGACGTTTGCTCTGAGCGACATCTCAAACAGGGTGAATGTCAAAGATGTGCCGAGTATGCACTTAAGGATGTAAAAGATACCCTGACTCTTCTTGGTCATTCACTCTGCAATTTCAATTTACCTGATGTGGGCTATGATTTGCCAAGTATGAATCAGATTATCCATGATTCAGATGTTGAGCAGGAGGCCGCTGATGAGATGATTAGATCTTTGAATGATGACCAACGACAAGCATTTACAACAATAATCAATGCTGTGAATGATGAAGAGATCTACCCTAAATGTTTTTTCCTGGACGGTCCCGGAGGAAGTGGGAAGACATATTTGTATCGAACTCTTCTTCATTACTTTCGAGCAAGGAATGAAATTGTCATTCCCATAGCATCAACCGGAATTGCGGCAAACTTGCTCAGTGGAGGTAGAACCTACCATTCTCTGTTTAAGTTACCTTTAGAAGTCAATGAGACATCCATTTCAAACCTGAGTTTGGAGTCGAAAGATGGAAGAGATGTTAGATTAGCAAAGTTGCTTATCTTGGATGAATGCACCATGGCATCGAGCCATGTTATGAATGCCATTGACAAAACTCTAAGAGAGGTAACTGGACATCAAATTTCATTTGGTGGGAAGGTAAAATTACTTGGAGGTGACTTTCGGCAATGCTTAAACATTCTCCCGCACGCAATGCGACCAGCGATTGTCCAGTCTGGACTTAAGTATTGTGATTCTTGGAGCTTCTTTAAGAAACTCACATTGAGTACGAATATGAGATCACAGGACCCTAAATATAGTGAATGGCTGTTGAAATTGGGAAACGGCACATTGGGAAATTCTCTTGAACTTGAACACACTATCGAGGTTCCCCCTGAATTTCTTTGTGAAGGTGATTTGGTGAAGAAGGTATTTGGTGAGCAAATAACTCCTAATATGATACCAACCATTAAAAATAGGGCTATACTTTGCCCTAAAAATGCTGACGTCGGCAGAATCAATGACGAAGTTTTGAAACTTTTACATGAGCAAGAGGAAAAAACTTATTACAGCTACGATGAGATACAAACTGATGATCACCAGGAAAGATTAAATTACCCTATAGAGTACCTGAACAGTGTACGTGCATCGGGATTACCCCCTCATGAACTCCACTTGAAGGTTGGCACCATCATAATGCTGCTGAGGAACCTCAACACAAAAAGAGGATTATGTAATGGAACCCGATTAGTTGTGATGAGTTTAAGAGATCATGTCATCGAAGCAGAAGTGCTTACTGGGTCCGGATCGGGACAGATAATCCTGATACCACGAACTGATTTAACAAATAATGGTTCTGATTACCCATTTACCCTGAAACGAAGACAGTTTCCTGTCAAGGCTTCGTTTGCAATGACCATCAATAAGTCACAAGGACAGACTCTTGACAGGGTTGGAATTTTTTTGTCTGAACCTGTTTTTGGACATGGACAACTTTACATTGCTTTTTCCAGAGTAAGGAGAGCAACTGATGTCAAAATCAAGATTCTGAAAACATCAGAACAAGGCAAATTGATTCCAAATAATAATAATTTTTTTACCAAAAATGTTGTGTATAGAGAAGTTTTATGATGGGATAAATGATGGAATACAGAATACAGCTAAAGAATATCTTCAGTCTGTAATACAGAAATACTGTTTGCTGTGTATTGATCTGTTAACATTACTTTTTAACATGAAAATTTGTATATATTTATACTTGATTTTTTAATTATATTAATTCTATTGAACAATTTTGACTAAAGAATAGCTTCACTTTCTCATGTACAAATACTGTTTGCGTATTGATTTTTTAAGTTTAGTTTCTAAGATGAAGTGTTGTATACATTTATATATATTAAGTGCATCAAACTTTTAAAAATTAAGCACGCACAACTTTCATATATTAAGTGCATTAAACATGTCTCATAGAAATTTGTAAAACTGCTAAAACGCCCACTAAGGGGCGTCCCGGGCTACTAGTGTATATATATACAATGAAAAATGGTAATAAGTAAAGGCTTTAAATAATTAATTAGCATGACAATAATTATTATTTATATGCTGTATTTTTGTGGAATGACCAGCATGCTGGTCTGTCTGGGAAGACCATGAAATTATATATTTTTGTATGGTAAAAACTGGCATGCCAGTTCAGGTTCAAGTAATGTTATACATCCCTCCTTAGAGGGCGCATTAAAAAAATGAGTGAGTTACATGATGTACTTTATGTTTGTAGAATGACTGGCATTCCACACAAAACTAAGGGAGACCAGCATGACAGTCAAACTGCAACTAAAGAATAAAATTAATCAGATGTAACAAAATTAATTGTTAATTAAGTGTTAAAGAAAGCATTCTTCCAAGCACAATAAAATAACATTATAATTTGGCTGACTTAAAATCAGACTTTTCATTTACAGTGCAATAAATGGCTTATTGACATTAGTAGTAGTAGAACTTAGTCAGTATAGCCCACACTGACTATCTACCCTGGCCTTAAAAATAACACCTTCCTCTCAAATTTCATACAAAAGGGATGGATGTTAATCAGTGTATAAGTCAAGATAATTTATGGCCAGTTTCTGAAATTTAATATGCTTATTTTTGCATTTTTAAATTCAATTATAATAAAATAAATTTAAAAAAACAGCACTTTCATCATCCCATGAGTATTTTACATCTTTAGAAAGAAGACAAAATGAAGAAATTAAAAATATAATTGTAGATTTTGATATCATGCTGACAGTTTTGCAGTTTTAGAATAACTTGTTTGTTTTTTTAAATGTGCCCGCTAGAGAGGGATGTATAACCTCACTTAAACCAGCATGCCAACATTCTCCCAATATAAACTGGCATGCCAGTTTTTACGATACTGATTTCATGGTCTCCCCAGATAGACCAGCATGCCAGTCATTCAGCAAAAATATGGTAAAAACAAATGAGTTTTATTCTAGAACAGTGAAACTGTTAGCATTACATCAAAAATTACAATTATATGTTAATTTCTTCATTTTGTCTTCTTTCTAAGGACAAAATATTTCTGAAAGTGCCTTTTTTTATGTGTATTTTATTGTTATATGATTAAAAAATAAACATATTAAATTTAAAAAACTTTCTGTAAATTATCTCACCAATTAACATCCACTTTGTGTGAAATTTGAGAGGAAAGTGTTATTTTTAAGGTCAGAGTAGATGGTCAGTGTATTTCTGTATTTCAATTTATTTTCATTGTATTTAAGTTTTTACTAATTAAATTTAATGCAAATTATATACACACATATGTAATTTGCAATAATAATAATAATAATAAATCATTATACTCATAATTGTTGGTAAAAATTTTTTATCTGATTAGGATATGCTTGGGCCGAAGACAAAGAACATTGTGAAGAATATGGAAGGATGTTAAATGCTGATCCAAATAAAGTTTCAATGAAAGCAAAAAAACGTGGTCTTCCTCAAGTAGGTTGTTTTTATAATATAATTTTAAATATGTTTAAATGAAAAACTATTTGTTTAAAACTAATTTTAAATACATTATTTTTTTAAAAAATAATGGACTGTTGAATCAAAATGCATTTATCACAATAAAAATATTGAAGAGAAGTAAATTAATTTTTATTTAATTACTCTTTAGTGTCTAATTTTTAAATAGCTTTATTGTGGATGAACAGTCAGAAAAGAAGTTTATATTTTAACAACTAACTACTTTTTTTAGATGTTTACAAAAAACTGACATGACTTTTTTGAAAAGTTTTCAAGTTAAATCTTTGTATACTTTTCAATGTTTTAATAGTTTTTTTTTTTTTAATTTTAGTCAATTTTTAAAAATATTTTAATAATATATACAATGGGTGATTGGTTAACGAACAGCTCGGATAGCGAACAAATTGGATAACGAACACTTTCATGAAAGATTTTTATGATCAGACAATGAACACATGTTTGGATAATGAACACTTTACTGAACAAACATAAAAAGAAGCAACAGAAAATAATGATTACTGATTGATTTTTCCCTTGTCTTCAGGTAATCATTTGAAACCTTTCAGAGTGCGGGAGACATCAACATCGACACTCAACCCGATACCAATCAGATAGTATTAATATTCCTCTGAATTTTGAAACTATCCTTTGTAATTCCATCTTTTTGTTTACCTTTCTGACACACAATTTTTTATAGTATTCACGAGACTGTCAGACAGGCACTTGGGGTTTATTTACAAAAGGTGAACGTTTAACTGTCCCATCGGATATTTGTTAATGTTTTAATACCAAATTTCAAATTTCATCCGGGCCTTGCATTTAAATAATTTTTGTGGGCTAGTTGATTTCTGTTCTCTGAATTTTTGTAAATACTTTTCTGAACTTTTTATTTAAAAAAGAAACTGATAATATTTTGGAGCCTAAAAAGAGGAGTGTCAAGAACTGTGCTCACCGTAGAAACCAAGTAAGAGATAATAGCCAAGGTAGAAAGTGAGCACAAGGTGTCTGATATTGCTAGGCAGTATGGCTTGAACAGGTCTATAGTAGACTCAATCTTAGCTATGAAAGATATATCAAAAACTCTCAAGCTGCTAATCGAGTAATGAAAATTACATCTGAGAAATAAAGAGCATTTTAGAGCTCATAATGGAATCTGAAACTGATCTGATGACAGAACTTCAAGAACTCTCAAATGAAGAATACCAAGAAACTCGGTGAAATGTGTTTTCTTTTGAAAAAGAGGACAAAAGAGGACCAATGTTGACATCTGCTACTAAAGATCTTTTNCTCTCAAATGAAGAATACCAAGAAACTCGGTGAAATGTGTTTTCTTTTGAAAAAGAGGACAAAAGAGGACCAATGTTGACATCTGCTACTAAAGATCTTTTAAAGAAGTGGGAGGATGTCAGAACAACGATCATCCAAGTGGCATCCAAACCAGAATAAGGTTAATGGGGTTGGGGATCTCTACAGTTACTATACTATTAATTACTTCCAAAAAATCGTGAAGAAAAGAGAAAAGCAATTAACATTGGACAAATTCTTTAACCCCCACAAACAGAAAAAACATGACTAACAAAAATGCAAGACTGCATATACAGTAGAGCATCATTTATCTGAAAGTCGGTTATCCGAAATAATTCCAGTTGGCAAATTTAAATTTTCGCTAGTGCTGTGGTGCTGCAATCTTTGGCTATGTCTTGGGCTACTCCAATATTTTTTATGTTTGTGTATGTGTTTTAGCTGGCAGCACTGGCACTTTTGTGTGGTGTTTTCCTGAGGACTGTGTTTCGTGCTGAATCAAACGTTTTTGATACTAGATTAACTTCTAAAATATTTTTTTTTTGTTTTTATATTATTCAATATATTTATTTTGTTTGTAAAAAATAAAGAAATAATTTTTAACTATATAATAGCCACGATTATTTTTAAAAAGTTTACGTTAGGCTTAACATCGACGAAAATTCAATGCGAAGCGACATGCAACGGAGAAAAATTTCAACATGGATAGGTTAATATATTTTTTCGTACATAATCAGTTATCTGAAAAATACATTATCCCAGTGTTTTTCAACCTTCTTGAATATGCGACTCCTTTACAAGTTAAAAAATTCTGGCGACCCCCCAGTGCCATATTAAAACTATATCAGTGATTTTAAAAACTACATATTTAATTTTCTTTCTTTAAATATCGATCGAAAAACCAATTGTACTGTAAAGTAAACAGGCACAGCCTTCTCACTGAAATTCTAGTTTTTTATTATAGTGTAGGACCTACAAACACTTGTCTTTTTCTTTCACCTGCAACCCCCAGGGGGTCGTGACCCCCAGGTTGAAAAACACTGAGTTATCCGAACAACCTCAGTTCCCAATTGATTCGGATAAACGATGCTCTACTGTATATGTATTTATACTATTACATATAATTAAATGTAGTAAAAAAGTATATATTTTTTAAACCTATGGTAATTCGATAATTGGTTAATGAACAATTTGGATAACAAACAAAGTCTTGAAATGGATTATGTTCATTAACCAATCACCCACTGTATATGCATTGAAAAAGTTAGAACTCAATTGCTTTATTCAATCAAAAGTTATAAAAAAAAATCAAAAAACATTAATATTGGGAGTGGAGGTGATTTTGAAAATTTTTTGAAACAAATATATTTATTTTTTGGGAAACTAAAAATTTATATGAGTAAAAAAGTTTCATAATTTGGAAGCTTTTTGAGATATGGCTCCCATCTCCCAATGGTCTGATTTCCTGAACATTTCTAGAAACATTTTTCCCAAATACTTGTATATTCACTCACACTAACATCCATACATATAGGAAAAACCCAGCTTTTTTTTTTGTATTTCTTGACATTTTAAGATCCCAAGTCAAAAAATGTAAAAATCTTGGGTGGGTCATTTTTTGACTGATTGCTACACTTTACCTCTGTTATATAACAGTCTGGAAAATAAAAAGTAACAAAAGTATTTGTTTTAGCAAACTCTTTATAACATTATGTAATAAATTAACAATAATTATTTTAATTTGTAAAGTTAGGTACACTTGGTGCAGGAAATCATTATGCTGAAATTCAAGTTGTTGATGAAATATATGACAAGACATCTGCTAGTAAAATGGGAATTGAGAGTAAAGGACAAGTGTGTGTGATGATTCATAGTGGAAGTCGAGGATTTGGACATCAAGTAGCTACAGGTATTTATAATTATTTTATTCAAATATTTACTGAATAAAAGTATATTATTTAACTTTGTTGATCAAGACATACAAGATGTAAAACTTTAATCAACAAAGTTGTATTTTAATTTAAATAAAAAGTTTGCCATAANACGTTGAGCAGAAGGCCGCTGATGAGATGATTACATCTTTGAATGATGACCAACGACAAGCATTTACAACAATAATCAATGCTGTGAATGATGAAGAGATCTACCCTAAATGTTTTTTCCTGGACGGTCCCGGAGGAAGTGGGAAGACATATTTGTATCGAACTCTTCTTCATTACTTTCGAGCAAGGAACGAAATTGTCATTCCCACAGCATCAACCAGAATTGCAGCAAACTTGCTCAGTGGAGGTAGAACCTACCATTCTCTGTTTAAGTTACCTTTAGAAGTCAATGAGACATCCATTTCAAACCTGAGTTTGGACTCGAAAGATGGAAGAGATATTAGATTAGCAAAGTTGCTTATCGTGGATGAATGCACCATGGCATCGAGCCATGTTATGAATGCCATTGACAGAATTTTAAGAGAGGTAACTGGACATCAAATTTCATTTGGTGGGAAGGTAATATTACTTGGAGGTGACTTTCGGCAATGCTTAAACATTCTCCCGCACGCAATGCAATCAGCGATTGTCCAGTCTGGACTTAAGTATTGTGATTCTTGGAGCTTCTTTAAGAAACTCACATTGAGTAGCAATATGAGATCACAGGACCCTAAATATAGTGAATGGCTGTTGAAATTGGGAAATGGCACATTGGGAAATTCTCTTCAACTTGAACACACTATTGAGGTTCCCCCTGAATTTCTTTGTGAAGGTGATTTGGTGAAGGAGGTATTTGGTGAGCAAATAACTCCTGATATGATACCAACCATTAAAAATAGGGCTATACTTTGCCCTAAAAATGCTGACGTCGACAGAATCAATGACGAAGTTTTGAAACTTTTACATGAGCAAGAGGAAAAAACTTATTACAGCTACGATGAGATACAAACTGATGATCACCAGGAACGATTAAATTACCCTATAGGGTACCTGAACTGTGTACGTGCATCGGGATTACCCCCTCATGAACTCCACTTGAAGGTTGGCACCATCATAATGCTGCTGAGGAACCTCAACACAAAAAGGGGATTATGTAATGGAACCCGATTAGTTGTGATCAGTTTAAGAGATCATGTCATTGAAGCAGAAGTGCTTACTGGGTACGGATCAGGACAGATAATCCTGATACCACGAACTGATTTAACAAATAATGGTTCTGATTACCCATTTACCCTGAAACGAAGACAGTTTCCTGTCAAGGCTTCATTTGCAATGACCATCAATAAGTCACAAGGACAGACTCTTGACAGGGTTGGAATTTTTTTGTCTGAACCTGTTTTTGGACATGGACAACTTTACATTGCTTTTTCCAGAGTAAGGAGAGCAACTGATGTCAAAATCAAGATTCTGAAAACATCAGAACAAGGCAAATTGATTCCAAATAATAATAATTTTTTTACCAAAAATGTTGTGTATAGAGAAGTTTTATGATGGGATAAATGATGGAATACAGAATACAGCTAAAGAATATCTTCAGTCTGTAATACAGAAATACTGTTTGCTGTGTATTGATCTGTTAACATTACTTTTTAACATGAAAATTTGTATATATTTATACTTGATTTTTTAATTATATTAATTCTATTGAACAATTTTGACTAAAGAATAGCTTCACTTTCTCATGTACAAATACTGTTTGCGTATTGATTTTTTAAGTTTAGTTTCTAAGATGAAGTGTTGTATACATTTATATATATTAAGTGCATCAAACTTTTAAAAATTAAGCACGCACAACTTTCATATATTAAGTGCATTAAACATGTCTCATAGAAATTTGTAAAACTGCTAAAACGCCCACTAAGGGGCGTCCCGGGCTACTAGTGTATATATATACAATGAAAAATGGTAATAAGTAAAGGCTTTAAATAATTAATTAGCATGACAATAATTATTATTTATATGCTGTATTTTTGTGGAATGACCAGCATGCTGGTCTGTCTGGGGAGACCATGAAATTATATATTTTTGTATGGTAAAAACTGGCATGCCAGTTCAGGTTCAAGTAATGTTATACATCCCTCCTTAGAGGGCGCATTAAAAAAATGAGTGAGTTACATGATGTACTTTATGTTTGTAGAATGACTGGCATTCCACACAAAACTAAGGGAGACCAGCATGACAGTCAAACTGCAACTAAAGAATAAAATTAATCAGATGTAACAAAATTAATTGTTAATTAAGTGTTAAAGAAAGCATTCTTCCAAGCACAATAAAATAACATTATAATTTGGCTGACTTAAAATCAGACTTTTCATTTACAGTGCAATAAATGGCTTATTGACATTAGTAGTAGTAGAACTTAGTCAGTATAGCCCACACTGACTATCTACCCTGGCCTTAAAAATAACACCTTCCTCTCAAATTTCATACAAAAGGGATGGATGTTAATCAGTGTATAAGTCAAGATAATTTATGGCCAGTTTCTGAAATTTAATATGCTTATTTTTGCATTTTTAAATTCAATTACAATAAAATAAACATAAAAAAAGCACTTTCAGAATTACAAGAGTATTTTACATCATTAGAAAGAAGACAAAATGAAGAAATTAAACTTATAATCTTAATTTTTGATGTAATTCTGACAGTTTCACAGTTTTAGAATTACACCTTCTAGAGAGGGATCTATAACCTCACTTAAATTGGCATTTCCCTGGGATAAACCATCATGCCAGTTTTCCCATACAGAAATATGATTTCGTGGTCTCTCCAGATAAACTGGCATGCTGGTCATTCCACAAAAATACAGTATTTAAATATATAAAAGTGAGTTTATATTTAGTCAAATTAAATATAATTTTCTTATTTCTTTATTTAATAACTATCAAAGAATGCCCAACATTTCCTGGGAACACAGAGAGGGGACTAAGTTATCCTCATTATAGGGTAGTGTATGTCTCCCACAGGGTGGCAAAAAGTAATATGAAAAATTTGATGCAAATCAACGACAGGGTTTGGTAATTTGTGTGGGGTTGAAATCAGGGGAAGGAGTGAGAATCTGAGTTTTAAAATAGCATATATTTTTTGCATTGTAGACACTAACTATTCAAAATTTATTCAGGTTTCAAAAGGTTTGGGGTTAGGAGGATGAAATCAGAGAAAAGGAATGAGGGATCCTAGTTTTGTGGTAGTCCATGTTTCCCGTAGGATACCAGAGAGCAGGGGCCAGGGTAGCAATTATGCTGCTCTGGGCAAGATGGTTATTTGCCATCCCTTTTAAATATAAGCAAAGTATAATTTTAATTGAAAGATTTGAGGGCTTGGACCTCACACATTTAATTACTTAATTATTTCCAAAAAGTAAAATAATTGATTATCTGAAATTAACAATATTTTATTATTTTTATTTTCTTTGGCCAATTTTGCCACCCCTAGCAATCTGACTCCCTGGGCAACTGCCTACCTTGCCCACCCCTGTATTGTCCCCTGCCAGAGAGTAATTATGAGGAATTTGGTCCAGATCAGTCAAAGGGTTTGGGAGTTTGTAAAGAAGATGAAATCAGCAGGAAGAAGTTGAGTTTTAAGGTAGCTTATGTACTACACAGTACATTGGAAACTAATAATCTTTTCCAATGGTCCCCTGACATGGATGTATTTTGTGATAATTGCTACTTTCTTTTAGGCATTTTAGTATTGATAAGACTCACTCACATGTTTACATGATAAGACTCACTTTACATAGATATCTGATAACATAAGACTAATTCTTATTTGTAAATAATTGTATGGTAGGATTAATACTAAAACAATAAACACATAAAAATGCTATAGGCCTACTTACAGAAGTTTAGTTTCATATAAAGGAAGTAAATTCACTTCTTATAGTTGTATCTGATAGCATATGAGTATTATTATAAGAAATGAATGACCAAGACAATATAAACAAAGCATATACACAACTATCCGAACTGCACAAATCAAAACTGAAAATATACGATAATAAGTCTAAAAATGCCCACTAGGTGGCAAAAGGGATTGAATTTAAATAGAGGAGATGAACGGTGATGCGAGACAAATGTCATGATAAAAACATTGTCTTTGTGCAGTTTTCTTTTTTAATATGAAAATTGTACATAGCCTATATTCATTTGGAAGGAATAAGTTTTCCAATAACAAAATAATTTTAAAATTTGGTTCAGTAGCCTCTGAGATTATCTTTAGCAAACAAACAAAAATTTATATATTAATGTACTGTAGATGAAAAATTTAAAATTTAATCTTAAATTGTATTAATTCTTCATGATAATTTTATTGTATGATTATCATTGATGGAATATTGATATGAACTTTTGTAAACATTATTTTCAATATGCTTAACTTTAAAATGTAAACTACTTAAATTAATGCAAATTTTTCTAAATTATACATTTCATTTACTTTATTTTATATCTTCTTTTTTGATGTATAACTTATCTTGCTTTAATTCAACAAGTCAAACTTTTCTAATGTTTAATGTTAAAAATTTTCTGATGTATTGAATTAAAAGTGGATAAGTTGTATGTTATTCATCTGAATTGTTAAATAGGTATAAAGTAAATACAATAAACTTAAAATGATATTTAAAGAAAATTTAATACATCATTTAATTTCATGTATTAAATTTATGTTTGATATAAATATAAATATACTAAATTTGCAAAAAGTTACATAAATTTATTTAACTGTATTTAGGACCTGAAGGATGTAATTTATTCATCTATCATTTACCTCAAGAATTTGGTGATGCTGAACTGATGCAAATGTTCATGCCATTTGGAAATGTCATCAGTGCTAAAGTCTTCATAGATCGTGCCACTAATCAGAGTAAATGTTTTGGTATGTGAGTTTTTATTTTAAAAATTTTATTAAAAAGAAATTGTGATATAAAAAAAGCATTAAGCCAAAACTTTTACATTCTTACTTGAATTTTATTCACTGTTATATAACATCCACAAGTATTTTGTATAAATCTATCTTGAAAGGAATGAATGCAGAAAATGTAAAAAATCCATAACAATTATAATTCAAACAATTTAAGACTTAGAGCATTGAACAACTTTTACCTTCTTAAATAAAAAGAAAAATCACTGATGCTTATATATCTATTTTTACATACCACTACTCAAAAATGACTTCCTGTAACAATATAGCCTATCACTTTGAAAGTACAGAATTCTATAGAAGTATCAATATGTCATTTATTATGATAGTAGAAGTAGCCATTTGCAGGCATTTTAGGTATGTTAAACTTAAAGAAACATACACATCAACAGTTTTTTAGTATTTATATTTGACTGGATCAGTTGACTATACAAGTTTTGCATTCAGTCCCTTCTACATTGCATTCTTCTTATGCAGTGATGATGTGAGCACCATTTTTTTTATAACTATTCCGGGACCTATATGCCATTTCAGAGTGAAAGAAATGCTAAAATAGCATATTTTGTCATTCTCTATAACTCTGTAATTAACATTGATGACCTACAGTATTTCCATTATAGCTTCTGTCTCTCACAACCTAAGGGGGAGAGGGATGATGATGATGATTATGATGATGATGACACTTTGTTTAATACAGGATTGACTTTGTATATGTTGAGAAAAGATTTACAATGGCTCACTATTCATTTTTGAAATAATCAGTTGGAATACTTTATCATGCTATATATTATATATAGTATGATAGTTAACAAAATCATTGTAATAAAACAGAGATTGAAATTTTTATGAGTTTCCACATCTCTTATTTACAGTATTTATAATATTTGCTTACCAAAATATATAAAATTGCAAAAAAAATAAAAAATACCATTTTTATGTTGCCAAATACAAAACTATTTGATAACAAAATTATGATCCATGTTTGTTTTTTCATGACTTTCAGTTTAAAAAGATATGAATTAACTTTAATAAAAATTTTTAATAGAAAAAACAAGAGAAACTTTAGAAAAAGACATAGATTTATTTGGTTTTACTCCTAAATTAGTCATACTTAAAGTATTTGCATTTCAAAAGTTATATGAAAACTACTTATATCTCATATGAAATCTTCATTAGCAAATATTTTAAAATTGTATCTTATTCTGTCTTCAAGTGTTAATCAACTAAACATTAGCGAAAAGTTATTTTAAGATCAATAATAAAACTAAATAAAATGTTAACATATTTTAGATATAAAATAGAAGGAATTTTTTTCATTTTGACATAAGAGATTTTCCTACCTATTTGTTGAAGTAAAAATGTGACTAAAATCAAAAATATAAAACAAATTAAAAGTTAAAAACTACAGATTAAAAATGAAAATAATAATTTAACAATAGATTTAATTTAAATTGGCAATCATTCTATTAAAAATTATATTATTTTTAATGGAAACTTTTAAAATTCAACCAATACACTTGTACTCAAACAAAATGAAATATAAATCAGATCTATGAAGAATTCCTGAAGACCTGAAGACGAGTAATGTAAATTTAAAAATGCTTGAGCATAATTGTCTTATATTGTTTTTGCTCTAGAATAAACATTTTGAGTGAATTGTACAGTTTAAGAGTTTCATAAAATTTTATAATTCTATTAAGTTATCAAAATTTTCAAGGTGCTACTATAATTCAGTAAATTTTATTCACTTAAACATAGAATTAAATTTTAAAACAAATTATTTCAATTTTCTTAGATATCATCCATTATTCTATTTTTTTTTATTTCTGTTTGTTTTCTGTTTGCACATTCATCTTCATATAGACTGGCAGAAATTGAAAGTGTTACACCCACCCAGTATTGTCGAAGACATATGAAATTGAGACAAAAGAATCTCTTTTTGAAGGATATTGAATGATCAAAAATTATATGAAGAACATACAGTGGTATGGAAATTATGGAGACATTTGTTATGCAAAATTGCTATAGTGTTTAGTTTATAAGTTGTGAACTGTGTTATGGAACATGAGTTTTTTTGAACCACAGGTTGTTGGTGACCAGCTATGTCATATCAACAATTGAGAACTCCCTACACTCAAATGTCTGACTTTGAAAGAGGTTGGATAATTGGCATGTCAGAAATGGGAGCATCATATTGTGAAATCACCCAAAGGACTGGCTGTAGTGCAATATCAGTACAAAGAGTGGTTACACNTTAAAATCGGTCTAGAGTCGGTCGATAACGGACGATTACGCCACTGTTTATGTTCATTTGCGCAGTTTTCGATGAGTCATATCATTCTTAACTTGGACGGAAATGAAATTTGTTACAACGTTGCACTTAATCTTTCATATTTGTTTTAGTAATTTAAAAGACATCTTGAAACACATACGGAACGATAATAATTTTTAAAAATATAATAACACAAAAATGAAAAGGGAACTCAGGTACATTTATCGAGAGCCACAAATAATCCTTCAAAGAGCTGCATGTGGCTTGCGAGCCGCAGGATGGCCATCCTTGGTATAGGCAATGTAGTTTAGAGTAACAGGTAAGACTTTAACTAAAATTCTACCCTTTGAAATTGTTATAATCAGATAGCATTTACTATTCCATTGTTCACAAAAACATTTTTAAAATAAAATTATAAATATTGCCAAATATTGAGTGTGGAAAGTTGCAATTAAGTTCATAAGCTGAGTGCTTATCACATGAAGAGTAATTAGAAAACTTGAATCATGAAGAAATGGTGAGTTTGAACTAGAAGAAGGTAGTCAACATTCTGATTCCAACAATGACATTGAAGTAGACACAAATGACAGCATAATAACTGAACTGGAAGAAGCTGTGAATTGGGCTAAGAAAGCAGTAATTATTTCAATTATTGTAGCTTTAACCTATAACAATGGATTATTTGCTACAACATTTGAAATAATTAGGTTTCTTACTCAATGAATGGTTTTGATGGTTCGGAAAATGTACAGTTAAGGTATTTCTTTCAGTTTTTATCCACTCATCTTCTGTTGCAAGGCAATAAATCCATTTCAAAAACCTTATGTATATAAACGATTTAAAAATGAACCCGTATGGGGATTAATCAAGACAATACAATGTGTAAATATATGAGGGCAGACTGAAAAGTAATGCACACATGCTTGTAGAGCACAAACGAAATTATTTTCAGAAGCGTGCCAGGTGGCATATGGAAGTAACATTCCCCCTCTATGTGAATGCACAGTTTGAGGTTGTTGCGTTCATTCAGTATATTTTGAGAAGTGGAAATATGGAGACATGTTCTGGTGCTAAGTCAACGCGAGTTAAACAGTGTGCTGTTATCGAATTTTTAACTGCTGAAAAAATTACGTTTAAAGGCTGTTTATGGTGACGATGCTGTTGATAGGTCTATTGTAAATTGATGGATAATAAAATTTTGTGGTTGCGAGCCTGGAAAAGCCATAATTGTTGATGAAACACGCAGCGGAAGTCTGATCACTGCTACAGACAATTACCGTTGCACCTTGTTGTAATGTTTAATTCTTCTCAGTACATAGAGACTCTAAAACACCTCTGACGTTGAGTTTGACATGTTAGAGGCAGCCTGGCACTAATAATCTTGCAACATGATAACGCTCGTCCACACACTTCGCATGCAACTGGAGATGCTCTGCGAAACCTGAAGTTTGAACCGATTCCACACCCTCCTTATTCCCCCCAATCTTGCGCCTTGTGATTTTTATTTGTTTCCTCTACTTAAGAGAGACCTCAAGGGTAATCATTACGTCTCAGACGATGAGGTGAAGGCAGCTGTCAAGTACTAGATTCGAGAAAAGTCGGAAGAATTTTTCAGTGACGGAATGAAAAAACTTGTTACACGTTGGGAGAAATGTGTTAATCATCATTAAGACTATGTTGAAAAATAAATATATGATTTTGAAGCTTAAGAATTGTACTTTAATGTACTTTTTGTCCAATCTTGCTATTTGTTTTTGTTCGTGTTCTACAAGCATGTGTGCATTACTTTTCAGCCTGCCCTCGTGTATAAAGAAATGTTAATTTTTTTCTTATTAAATTTACAATGAAAAATCAATTCTTAGACATTTTCAAGATACAGCCATTTTTTCTTGCTAAATTAAAAATTTCTGCATGCTTAGACATTTTTCTTTAAATTTGATCTTCTTTTCTTTGTAAAATAAATGCATTATGATTTGTTAATTAACACATTGATCCTTCTCACATTGTATTTCATCAGTCATGTCAAATAACTGTAATAAGCATAGAAATTATTATTGAGTTTTTACACACTACTAAAACACACAATTTAAAAAATTAACAAAGACAACTTTTCATACCCATCAAAGTCAATTGCAAGAGAAAACTGACACCTGTAACTCCTAAATAACTACTAATAGGAAGTTCTTAACTTTTGAAATCTAATTGCACAGTTTATTTGACAAATGATGGATAGAGTTGATGCAGAATTGGCCCTAATCTGAACTGGTCTAAACTTGTCAAAATACTTTTAACTTATCTCAGTAAGAACTAGTTACAAACTGTAAATATCTCGGAAACAGTAAAATCTGGTGGTTACTGAGAAGAGCTAATATTATCCAGTAAATTCTAAATTTAAATACAGAAATACCTCATACTTCAAACGTTTCAGAGTTTGAATGCTAAATTAAAAAAAAATCTGCTCTGGAGTTCAAATGATGCTTCAAAGTTCACAGTGTGCACAGTGAAAAAATCTGCTCAAAGCACAAAAGCTATCTATTGTGTGTGCAAATCTTCTCTTGCAAAATGCATATATTGCAATCATTTAAAAAACAAAAAATACTTAAATTGACTGAAAAACAAAAGAAAGCTCAACGAACAATTAGTTTTTGCAACATAATCACATTGCTGGGCTGCAATTTTTAATCATATTATTAATTTATTTAATTTAAAATATTAATATATGCTTTGTATCTCCAATTATCAGAGTCTTGCCCTGTACATCATACTTTTTCTCACAACAACAAAGTTATGCCAGTCATCTATGTAACTCATTCAAGGAAACATTTTTGAATTCAATTCACATGAGACTTCCAGTCTAGGCTGGAAGTTCATATATAGTTAATTGAGGCTTCCTGGTTCTAAGCTTTCCATATCTGGTCTCAACTTTCACCTATCTAACACTGTTCTTGAGATTAAGGAAGGACAGACAACAGACAGACAAATGGATGACAGTGGGAATTTATAGGTATACAATTTTTCAAATTACAACCAAAAAATTATATTTTTTAATTGGCAAGAAGAATGCTTGTTTGGTTTTAGACAAAAATACATGCTTGATGACTGACTTCTCAACACTTCCAAGTTCATGCTGTAACACAGCATTTGAAGGAGCTCCAGAATCTCAAACATCAATTAATGTTGAAAAGTTTGGCTCAAAATATCTGGTATTAGCAACTTGCCATTGTGGATTGAAAAGTTTGTTGTTTGTGATAAAAGGAAATATTAATGCTGAAATTTATATTAATGAATGTTTAAAAAAATTCTTTTTTTAAGAAACCAAATTTGTCAACAATACACTATGCAAAATCCACAGTAGTTGGCTGGAACAGCACAGAGACATGAATCCATCAAACCTACCACAATGCCAAGCAATAGAAAGATTTTGGTCTCTTGCAAAAAAGAAACTAATAAAAAACAGAACAAATAACAAAAGATATGAAAGATTTTTCTCTGAAATGTAAAAGAGTGGTCACAATGATTGAAAGAAATACTATCAAAAATCTTATGAAGAGCATTCAAAGGAAGCTTTGAAAAGAATAGAGCAAAACTTAGTCTTAAATGTATTTTAAAAAACAAACTTTTAAATAAAATCTTTCTGATTACATTACAAATAAAAATATTATTGTCTTTTGAATTTTACAGATTTCTATTGTTACAGACCTTAAAAAACTTTTTATATACAGGGCTTTATGATAAAATTACACCTTAGTTCTCATAGGAACATAATTGGTAACTGGCTTTCAGGTATTTTGGGCTACCTCTAGCACTTCAGTATTTCAATCCATTCACTGACAACCTGTACTAGATTGTAGTACATTAGCTTTATACCAATTTAGAAGGTCTGAAGAATTAATTCTGTTCACAATTTTTTTTAATATTTAGTTTTTCTATTATTTCCTAATTTCTGTATGGCCCTTATGCTTTAGCCTAGTCAGCCTTATAAATATTGATAAAACAGCCCTGAATCCACCTCTGTTTGCCAAAGAAGAGAGTTTTGCCAGTTCTAATGTTTAAAAGTAATTTATAGATTACAATATATTGATAAAACCATTAATCATCATTATCATTTATTAACAATTCTTAAATTCTGACTGGACAACTTACTAGTACATAAAATCTCACTAACCTTGAAAATTAGTCCAGCAGTTGCCAAAATTATCACCTTTCTAACATTTTTAACCTACTCTGAAGGTCTTCATCAGGAAATTCAAAAAACAGAATGTTCATTGAATCTTTGAACAAGAAAATTTACTTTTGAATTGGCTGTCATGCATACATTATACAATGTATGCATTATATAAGTATAAGTAGTTCATAAGATACCGTCAAAGTGTGCCTGCCATGCTTTTGAGATTGCTCTTTCATCCTTGTTAATGCAATTTCCTGCTCTGTTTGCTTTGAAAATTTTAAGGGCCTCCATTTTTCTAATATATTTCCCATGTATGGATGTTTTTAACATGGAGGCTTGTTGAAATAATGGGACCATCCCTGCTATCATCATTTATTTCATATGTTTTGACTGCATTCTTATGAGAAATAAAGTATAGTTAAAACTAAAATTAACCAAGGGGCTTTGTTAGAACTGGTTTTACCTGGTAAGATTGTATTCTGACAGATGTCAAATTTTGACTGTATCACATATATAATGATGGAAACTGAATCTGCACCCAGCAATAAAATAGTATATATCATAATCATCTATTCTAATTTAAAAATACTATTAGAAGATAAATTTATTGCATAGTAATGTGCTGAATTATTTGATCATTTAGTTACGTAATTTAGCATGCAAGTAAACTTTTTTTCCTTAAAAAGGAAAGCTGGAAACTTTATACCAAACAATTTTTATTTTTTTCTAGATGTTGGTGGATGTCTTTACTAAAACTCTCTTCAGTAATTTTATTACTGAAAGACTATTGTTTATTACTTACTCTTTGATAATTTTATTATTTTTTATAACATGTATAATTTTATCTTCCATTCTTAAGTTATTCTAGTTATCTGTATATTTCTTACTGTCATCCTCAAATTTCTGGTTGTTTTTTCTATTTNAAAATATTTTCTTTTTTGAATTTAATTGAATATTTTTTATTAATTGTGATGATTAATTTGTTATAAGTTGTTTACTTAAACATTTAAATTTGAAAATATAATATTATAGAATTATTTTATCATATTTGCTTTTGAACTATATCATATAATTTTAAGTTTCTTTGCTACACATACAACAATCTATTTAATTTTCTTTCATACAATTAGTCAAATACAGAAAGAAAACATTGTAATGAAATTTTTTACAATTAAAATTCTTTGTTGAAGAATATATGACGAGATATTCAGTTTTACAGTTACAGGTATTTCTTGTGTAACACAGTAGTTATGTTCTGAAAAAGTACTGTGTTATGCAAATCTATGCTACATGAAACAAAGGACTAATGCAAAACATAGAGTTATGTTCCAGAAGTTAGTAAAAGTATACTATTCTTTTTCATTACTAAGAGATATATGTTTATTAAAGCAATCAACAATTTATTTCCTATCATTATAATTAATTAATTAATTAATTATTGTAATAGATGCCTTAGTTGCAATGGAGAAAGCAATGAAGAGAGATAAAATTGAAGTGAATGATCGTCAGCTTGCATGTGCACACATTTCTTCTCAAGAAGGACAAGACTACCTTAAATCAATGGCTGCAGCAGCAAATTTTGCCTGGGTTAATCGAAGCAGCATGACTTTTCTTAGTAGACAGGTTATATACATATTTTTTTCAAGCTGAAATTTAAAATATTCTTCAGCAAAATGTAAATATTAAATTTGTATTGTAGGCCTTTGCCAAAGCTTATAACACGACACCAGATGATTTAGATATGCATGTAATATATGACGTATCTCATAATATTGCAAAGATAGAACAGCATATTGTCAATGGACAAGAGAAAACTTTACTGATGCATAGAAAAGGTTCAACTAGAGCTTTTCCACCTCATCATCCTTTGATTCCTGTAGATTATCAGGTCTGTAATTAGTTTCTATTATTTTTATCATCTTTCTAATAAACTATTATTATTATTATTAAACTTTAAATTAGCAAAGATTCTCTTCAAAATTGTTTACAACATTTTGAATAAATTTTGTAAAACCATTTGCTATTATTTCAGAATTTTATATTTAATGATTTATTTATTTCTCTTATAAAATAGGATCAAAAAATTTCAGGGCTGATATTTTATTTAAAAAAACACTAACATATAATTACATGTCCAGTATTTCAAAATACTGGTCTTAGCTATTTACACATTTTTTCCAACAGTTGTATAATTTTCAAAAATTAGATTCAAAACCCCATTTTTCTCTTCTGCATTTGAAAAGTTGTTTCCTTTCAAAATGGTTTTAAGCCTTGAAAAAATAAATAAAAAATTACAAGAAGCAAGGTATGGTAAGTATGAATGAGGTCTTGATACAGTTATTGAATGCTTGGTATGGAATTCAGTTACCATTGTAGCCTAATGTGTTGGGCATTTGTATGGAATAATTTCCAATTGTTTTCTTTCCATGAGTTGGATCTCTTCCTTCTGATAGCAACTATTATAAGAAATTCCAACATGTGAGGCACTATCTTTAATGGATAATCTATGAATATTTGAATAAAATATTGAATTGAAGACAATATAATCTATCAATGTTAATAACTGAATACATTTCTTTCAGTTATTGACATTGTGGGTCAGCCTAACCTTGCCTTATATTCCATTGAATTGGAATATGAAGCAAGATCAGACTTGAAATTGTTTAAACTTCAAAGCTTTGTCACCATAAGCTTTATCATTTCTACAATTTGAAGCATTTTTTTTCCTGATAATACTGCTAGATTGCTGTTCATAATTTTTTACAATTACAGAAGAAGAATTTATTAAAAAATGCAGATTTATTATAATAATTTTATTTAATTTTTAGTTAACTGGTCAGCCTGTTTTGATTGGAGGTACCATGGGAACCTGTAGCTATGTTCTCACTGGCACAGAAAAGGGCATGCAAGAGACATTTGGAACAACTTGCCATGGTGCAGGAAGAGCTCTGTCACGTGCCAAGTCTAGAAGGAATTTAGATTATACTGATGTATTGAACAAGTTGGCAGATATGGGGATTTCAATCAGGGTGGCATCACCCAAGTTGGTCATGGAAGAGGCACCAGAATCTTATAAAAATGTTACTGATGTAGTCAATACATGTCATGAAGCTGGAATAAGTAAAAAATGTATTAAGTTAAGACCTATAGCTGTTATCAAAGGATAAAAAGGATAGTTTAATTGTTAATTCTTTCTCAATAATTGTTTTCTCATTAATGCTCATTGCAATCTTAATAAAATATTTTCTTTTTTGAATTTAATTGAATGTTTTTTATTAATTGTGATGATTAATTTGTTATAAGTTGTTTACTTAAACATTTAAATTTGAAAATATAATATTATAGAATTATTTTATCATATTTGCTTTTGAACTATATCATATAATTTTAAGTTTCTTTGCTACACATACAACAATCTATTTAATTTTCTTTCATACAATTAGTCAAATACAGAAAGAAAACATTGTAATGAAATTTTTTACAATTAAAATTCTTTGTTGAAGAATATATGACGAGATATTCAGTTTTACAGTTACAGGTATTTCTTGTGTAACACAGTAGTTATGTTCTGAAAAAGTACTGTGTTATGCAAATCTATGCTACATGAAACAAAGGACTAATGCAAAACATAGAGTTATGTTCCAGAAGTTAGCAAAAATATACTATATTTTTTTTGTTACTAAGAGATATATGTTTATTAAAGCAATCAACAATTTATTTCCTATCATTAATAATTAATTAACAATCACAATTAAAAGTACTGTATTATGCATTGAACAGAAAACGCACTTGGCAAATTAATAATCAAAATAATCAACACCTAATCCGTTGCCGAGGGAGTTTATTTAAAAAATGAACGTTTTTGATCTACTTCATAGATCATCTTCAAGTTGAAAAAAACGAATATGGAATAACCACAAAGAATAGAACATTAAATTTAAAATTCAAAAATATCAACAACTGAGTAACTAAGTAAAATAATTAAAGTAATTAAGTAAAGTGTAAAAATACCAATTGTAAAAATAAATAACATACAACAATAAATAAGTAATAGTACAAGTCGTTAACAGTTAACAAAAATTATAAATGCTCTCATAACGTGAATTGCGAATCAAGTCGTCATTCATAAGCCATTTGTAAGTCTTTTAATAGCAAACTTCCATGCTGAGGGTGGGCCCTCTGCATCTCTGGCGTTTATACATCTATCATTAAGTTTGCTTCTGTATATTTCCATTTTTTCGGCTGTCTTCGCTAAAGTTGGATAGTGTATTTGCTTAATGATTTCAGCTTCCCATCCAACTACGGAATCTTGGGCTTGAGCCATCTGGGCCAGCACAGTTGCGTTTCATTTTTTCCTAACATCATATTTATGCTCTCTGACCTTTAACCCCAATTTCCTTGTTGTAACTCCTATGTACTCCTTTTTTAATCCTAATTGTTGGTTCTCGTACGGGATTTTATAAACTCCTGCTTTATCTTCTTTCTTAATATCCCCTTTATCGTTTCTTAGAATTTTAAATAAATTCGGGGCTCGTTTTAAAATCACCATTGATTCTTTTATGTCCGCAATCTCCTTCATAACGCTTCTTACATTTTTGTTGTAGGTGAATTTTATGTATTTATTAGGTCTTTGTTTAGAGACCTTTGTATCCTTTATCTCAAAGTTTCTAACAATGCTGGCAATTATGTTTTTCCTGTAGTCTAAGGATTCTGCTATCCGTTTAATTCTGTCAATTTCTTTGTCTCTGTCCATAATATTGCCGCAGTATAAAAAGGCCCTTCTAACTAGGGCACGAAATGCAGCCAATTTATAACGAAACAGATCATTAGAATGTGCGGGGATATATAGTGGGCTATATGAAGTGATTTTTCTTTTTTTCCAGAATTTGTGTTTGAATACAGAGTTGTTTGAGATGGAAACAGTTCAAATACTGAGTTACCACTGTATTTTGTTTATCATTTTTATGAATGATTACTTACCAGTGGTTAAAAAACAGTTTAATGGCACTAACTTAAAAATGTTTAAATAAACTTTACTAAATGTGAAGATTAGTCTATAAAAACAAAACACAGTGACAGTCTTAAGGGTAAAGTCTGAAAGCAATAGCAATAATACCTGGTTGAAAGCTAGGACAAGGAAGAAAAATTTGTACTCTGTTTTCATTAAAGTAAACCTCACAAAAGGCACAAAACAAATTGAAAATTTTAATATTCTGAAATTCATGGGCAATTTGAGACAACACATATGCTTACTTTAATAAAAAAAATATATCAAACAGAATTTGCACTTAGCCTTTGTATGCAAGATTTCCCAAATTTTTGAACTGTATTAGAGCGAAGCCATGTAGAAGTGCAGTGTTGTACAGTACAAGGGATACCTGTATATTGTATTAACTTATATCTATTATAATGCTATGCTATATGCTATAGTAGCTATAGACCTTTTTCAACAACAATAATTTATTAAAATCTTTTTCCTGATAATACTGCTAGATGCTGTTCATAATTTTTTACAATTACAGAAGAAGAATTTATTAAAAAATGCAGATTTATTATAATAATTTTATTTAATTTTTAGTTAACTGGTCAGCCTGTTTTGATTGGAGGTACCATGGGAACCTGTAGCTATGTTCTCACTGGCACAGAAAAGGGCATGCAAGAGACATTTGGAACAACTTGCCATGGTGCAGGAAGAGCTCTGTCACGTGCCAAGTCTAGAAGGAATTTAGATTATANCAAAAAAAATTACAGAATCGAAAGTGATATGTTAACAATAGTAAGATAATATAAATTCAATTACCAATATATTTCTGACAAACACGACCACACGTTACTGATGCCGGTGGAATATCCCAAACAAAAGGGCTAGTACCAATAGCCACACACCCCGATTTTACGTATTTAAAATCTTCTGGAAAAAGTAAATCTGTACCTGCCAGTTCTTTACCAGTTTCTCCAAGTTTAAAACGATCATTATGAAGGTCCACAGTTTCGAATCCGAACCAGTAACACCCAGCAATAGGTGTTGGTCCATCTATAATGGCGTGAATGATATGCTGATTTTCATCAAAAGTTCTGGGTAGAGCCAGTTCACATTTGTCCTTTACAGCGGCACACACGTCCATTTCTGAGTAAGGAGTGTATTCGTAATCGCCTGAAATGAAATAATATTTACTAAGTAACATCAAAGAATCACAGAATCACACTCTACTGTTAACAAGTAAGATATTGCATTAATTCTTAACAGAAGAAAAGGTGTATAATTTTTTAGATCGATCAAAATTGTTTTATATTAATTTCTTTTCTGGTTAAAAATTAATTAATGAGGATAAAATAATTCGTACTCACATGGACCCAAAGTGCCTTCTTCTAAAAAAATATAATTGATTTTTTTAATACAATTAATTGATTGTAAATTATGAATTTGATATATAATAATTAAATTATAAAATGTTTCGAAATGTAAAATAAAAATAATTACCTTCGGTTGTAGTTGTGGGTACCGAGGTGGTTGTAGGAACAGGAGTTGTTGTTGTTGTTGGAGGTTCAGTGGTAGTTGTGGGTGGCACAGTGCTTGTTGTAGTATGTGCCTCTGTAGTTGTGGTAGGCTTTTGAGTGGTTGAACTAGTCGGAATTTCTGTCGAAGTGGTAGTAGTTGCAAATTCAGTTGTGCTTGTTGAAGGTTTTGAAGTAGTGCTTGTAGGAATTTCGGTAGTTGTTGTTGTAGACGTTTCGGTAGTAGTTAGAATTGTGGGTGGTTCTGTAGTAGTTGTAGTTGTAGTTAATTCTGTAGTTGTATTAATGGGAGGCTCAATAGTAGTCGTTGTTGTTATAGAAGATTCAGTTGTTGTCGTCGTAAGAGGCTCAATACTAGTGATTGTGGTAAAAGACTCAGTAGTAGTTGTAGGAGGTTCTGTAGTGGTGGTCGTAGGAGGCTCTGTAGTGGTGGTCGTATGATGTTCGGTAGTTGCAGTAGGAGGCTCAGTGGTTGTTGGAGGTTCTGGTGTTGTCATAGGAGGCTTAGTACTTGTTGAAGGTTCTGATGTTGTCGTAGAAGCCTCAGTAGTTGTGGGAAATTCAGTTGTTGTTGTTGTAGGAACACTACTACTTGTAGGGGGTTCAGTTGTTGTCGTAGGAGATTCAGTAGTTGTAATAGGTTTCGTTGTTGTTGTAGGCTCGGTAGTGGTTGTCATCTTAAGTTCAGTAGTTGTAGTAATTATTGTTACAGGAGGCTCAGTAGTAGATGTAATAGATTCCGTAGATGTAGTAGAAAGTTCAGTGGTAGTAGGAGGTTCAGTAGTGGTGGTGGTGGTAATCGATTGAGAAGTGGTTGTAATTAAAGCTATAAATGGAAATTGGTTGATTAACGGAAAGTTTATAAATATTTTATATAGAAAGTTAAAATATATAAATGTTTATAATGTAGATAACTTACAATATCAATATGTACTGCATATTTATCCAAACATTTATAAACTTTTATATAATAGATTTAAATAGTAATCAATATTATATTACAACACAATACAGTAATAGCAATATATAAACATATAAAGCAATATATTGATAAAAATTAACATATAAATATATGTTACTTTTATCACGCGGTGTATATATATATATATATATATCCATGCTTGAAGCAGAAATTAAATTTAAAAATAACATTTAGACACACTGCTGTCAATATGGCAGCAGAGTATTAAAGTGTGTGTAAAATTCCATTTGCTAATTAATAAAATTCAGAAAGAACATTAAACTTGAAAAAAGGTTGTATTGTTATTATTCAAACATTCACTTAACAGAATAACCAAAGCAGCTCAAAGAACAAATTTCATTTAATTGAAGTTACTTTTATCCTAAAAAATTCACTCGCCTGTTTTTAAGTGTGTTTGAAAGTATTCATAAAGTATTAAAGTAGCTTTTTCTTTGACAAAAATTTAAAAACAAAATTATGTGAACAGAATTTCTATTTTTATTCTAAAAAATTTAAATTAGATCTGTATTTAAAATGTATTTCAATCTGATCATTAACAAAATATCGAAATTAATGTTTTAGTGAAATTTCTAAGAAGTTCTCCAATTAAATCGGTTTTCCATTACTTCAGTTTTTGAATCACTGCAACAGTTACATAATCTTTNTAAAAAATTTAAATTAGATCTGTATTTAAAATGTATTTCAATCTGATCATTAACAAAATATCAAAATTAATGTTTTAGTGAAATTTCTAAGAAGTTCTCCAATTAAATCGGTTTTCCATTACTTCAGTTTTTGAATCACTGCAACAGTTACATAATCTTTTATCAAAAATATTCTGTAACATAGTTTTATAGCATATAAAACATAATTCTGTAACATAGTTTTATAGCATATAAAACTATGTTACAGAATTATGTCTTAGTTTATTATTCTAAATAATATACAGTAATTAGCTTACAGAATATTTTGATAGTTTTGCAGTCTACATTTAGTTTTTCTTTTGTTTCACTTGCATAACGTTAGATTATTGTAGAGCATAATTTTCAGATAACAGATGTAAAAGATGATCATCAGAGAGAAAATTATATTTATTTGTAAGGAAGACTTACATAAAAGCAAACCATAATTGCATAAACATAATAATAATAATGACAATAAATATACCAAAAATTAAATTAAATTTTAATTATATGAATGATTTACAGTGTAATTTGAATACAGTTTAAATTTTAAAAATAGGGAAAATACAGAAAAAATAAATGTATCCTTGTGTAAATTAATGTGGGTGACTAAAGTAGTTTTTACTTGGTGTTTCCTTTCTAGAATGAATCATAATGATGAGGGATTCAATTATTAAGAATTTTCTCTAATTTTCGAGTTATTAAGCAATTCATAATGTTGGAAAATGTAATTACAATTAAAATATTTATATAATACTATTATAAATTTGGGATCATTTATCAGTTTGTGTAAAGAATTATTTACATAATTCATATTCAGATGATTACAATATTTGATGATTCATAAATATCGATGTAACATCGATGACTCATCCATAAAAATTTACGATTGTAAAGCTATAACAAGTGTATACATAATGCAAGTTGTGGAGATATCAAGGTGGCATTAATTTAGTCATTTGATGATAATGATTAAATTTTGTATCGATAAATTAATTAGGAATAATAAATACTAATGATATTTCGAACACAATAAGTTGTGTTTTCTCCTCTAAAAATGCATTGTGTTATCTGATTTTTAATACTAAAAAATCTTTAAACTTTATTTTAAATAGCGCTTTTTTTAAAATTAAAATTAAATCTCGTTTTAAAATGATGTTTAAGCTGAAAGATGAAATTAGAATTATTTTTTTTAAAGAAAAGTTTTATAAAATTTCTGATATTGACAACAAAACACGAAAAAATGATGATGATGATGATGATTGTAAATTGCAGGTATGATGATATCAGAAACGATCATTTGATGATTGTGCAGGAGTTTAGTCAAAATTTAGGAGTGTATAATGATCATCTTACGTAGAAATTAGGTGGAAATAAACGTGGATGTTCTTGTTAACTCCATTAATTAATTAATGATGATAACTTATAAGTTTTTAATGTTTAAATGTTAAATGAACCAATATTTTAAAAGTTCAAAACAGAAAAATTGTTTGTTTAACTATAAAATTTTTCTCATTTTATTGTCGTAAAGAAAATTAAATAGTTGCGAAATGTTTTGTAACTTTAATTACGAAACTTCCGTTAACTTCATTAGAAACTCCAGAGACTTCCCATTCATACTTTAATGAAGGCCACGTGATGGCGACGTATTGGAAGCGTGGGTTTGGATCTTTCCATTGAACGAACACTCTTAGTATTATAAAATACATCCTTTTCTAACAAATTTAAATGTTTTTACAAGTAAATTTAATAATAATAACGAATAAAAATTTTGTTGAAGTGTAAAATTTTGGTAAAATTTGAGATGCGGAAACCTTTGAGTCAAAAATAGGAGTTTGTAACCATCTAAAATGATCTAAAACAATTATTTTTGCTTTTTTAGATAAGACGAGATTCGATTTTCTAAAAAAAAAAAATTATTGTGTTCTTACATGCGATAAGTGGGTTCAACGTAACGTGCCATTAGATAATTTTTATTATTTTGTAGTTCGTAACTATAAAAAGTTTTATGTGTTTATTTAGTTCAAAAAATGATATCTAAATGTAAACTAACAATGACCTTTCGTACGCTCTTTTATCCGTTCTTGTTCCTGTTTAGATAAATAGTAATAAGAGGACGTTAGAAAATCATGTTCGATAATAAATAGGATATGGTTATTTATACATAAACTGCTTTTGATCTTTAATAACATATGCGAGTTATTTTATTTGCTGTGTTTCAAATAAATTTCAATAATTATCTGAGTATTAAACAAACTTTTAAGTTTTGATATTATTTTTTAGTTTACAACTGGATGCATAGGTAGACACTGGGCATCTTTAACATCACTCTTTATTCGGGAATATCTTATCTCTTTTGATTTTATTTTACAAAATGTTTTAAGGTTTGAAAAGAAAATTTGATAAAACGATAATAAATTGAGGAATGATTCATATACTTTCTTGATAAATGTTGTTCAATTGAGTATAAATAATGATTATTCATAACCTATTTATAGTATCAGTTATAGGAATGAGGTTATCCACTCTAGTCTGGAACTGATGCTCTCTTCTAGGTTAATAAATATATATATATATAATAGATCTGTACATAGATATTTATTATACGTCACAATATTACACCTGATTGCACACAATATTGCACACCAACTAATTTTGCAACACATTCTACGCCACAATATTGTGACGTAGAATGGAGATAATATTTTAATTTAGTTCTGCAGGTCATTAAAATGAAAACTATGATGACACAGTATCGAAGTTTGACGGACATTTGAAACCTTTGATAAATTAGATTTGTATTATGATTTCGATAAGTTAGAATTGTTAATTTTTTGATAACTTAATTAATTAACGAACATTTCTGTGCACAAGACGACAAACCAATAAGAGAGCATAATTTCAGATTTGCGTGGACGAATTGTCGGATTCCTGATGCATAATGCTATAAAATACTAGTGATGGATTCATTTCAACGAAAAATAATCTATCATTCAAAATATCTAGCATAATTTTAGAATCATTTCAATGATTTATTTTCCCCTTTTCTGTATGTTTTAACCTCAAAATATTAATCGCTCAAGCAGTTACAAAAATACCTTTGATATATAGTACACTATATAAAATATTACATTATATACTATACTGTAGTTACTATGCCCTTTTTTATAGTTTGTGCCCGCCTTTTTTTAGTCTGCGGATGCCACTGGTGGGCACTACTGTATTTTAAGATATATCTGACTTCACTACTGTTGAGCAACGTGTATTCAGTAAACAAATAATAAAACTGATGTTTCATGGATATTGTGTTAATCAATCGACTGATTAATTATTATGTAATGACATATGATAAGATTTATTGTGTGTTGTCCCTTATATGCCTTATATAAATCAATATCATCGTAATTTTATAAGTAAAATAATGAACTATCTAAAGATTAATTTTTCTCTCTCTATACAGTATATATGTGTGTGTATGTGTGTGTCTGTGTATGTGTATGTGTGTATTGTATACACTTGGAGCATAAATATTCCATAAAATGTAAACTTTGATCTAAATTTCCTAACGCTTATTAGATCTTATCTGCCTTTATTTTATATTTTAATATAATTTTTATAATGGCTTTTTTTCAAAGTTTTGTCATGCTTGTTTGAAATTTCAAATGTATTGTTTTTATTACTTTTAATATTTGTATAAATTTGTGTAATCATAAAAATATTATTCTATATTTTCTAAATCCTTCGAAATTATTGAATTTTCGAATTTCAAAAATTTGTTTTCGTATTGCAAAATACACTGTTTACATGAAACTATAACATCTTTAGATTTAGATGAAATACAGTAAAAACTCCAATTATCGGAATTAATTGGGACTCAGGCTGTCCGGATGTGCGGAATATCCTAATAATTATATTTTTGCTTAAAAGAGTTATTGTTTTCTATCCAAACACCCCGTTAAACACGTGTGTGAATAATTATGTGAAAATAAAATGTTAAATGTGGACATATACCTATAAACGAATATAGTTTATTTTCTACGTTTAGAAAAAATAAAAATAAAAATACTTTTCTTGCATGTAAAGTACTTCCATTCCTATTTATTTTTAACAAAGTCGAAAAGCAATCCAAATAATCAGTGCCTGGATAATTGGAGTTTTACTGTATGCGATTATCGTTCTTTTAAAAAATTTGGTACATTAAAAAGTTTATTGCAAAGCACTTGATTAAAATTACATTTATTTTACGGGTAAACGGCAAAAAATCCAATAAAAAATAAAAAGTTAAACACAGTTGAATTTTTATTCACTTTATGATGATGATCAGGTCCTTTTTTTTTAGTTTTTAAAGCACTAAGAGGACCATTTAATCATTCTCATCAGGGTTTGTCCAAATATTGGGGCTTCCGGATCATGACGAAAAATAGGACAGACGAAAAATGGTCACGAAAAATTTTGGGATTCTCAATCTGAATTCGAACATGGGTCATTTGCGGAAGCCTCAACAACTTTTATTATAAATTTCATTGCATTTCTTGTGCATTAAAGCTTTACTTCTTGTTAAATTTTATTATATAGTAAACAGTAATTTTTTCACATTAAACACGGTTTGTTTTTAGAAATGTATAAGAAGTCTCAGAAAGCTAAGTGTTTCGGGTTCGATCTCTAAGAAGACGGATGATGGAGAAGAAATTTTGATCAAAGATATTTTCTTAAACGAGTTTTCCTTTGATATCCTACACTTTGCAGACGTTTCTTGAGTTAATGGTTTCAATTTTCAGAGTTTTCTGTAATGATTTTATTACTTTTCGGGTAAGGATATAAATAATACTTTGTGGCTTTACACATAACTTCAAATCTCATAATATTTACACATAAGTACACTATATTTGAGAATTTTTAATATAAATGCTTTTTTTCCTTGACGTGACTATTAAATGTGGTATACTTGTAGAATCGTAGCAAATTTAATCGAAGTGATTCCAGTCTCTTCTAACCATAAAGAAATATGCAATTTTGTAATATAATTCTAAATTCGTAATTTTCATGCAATGATACTTGATTTTAGACTCATTTCACATAATATTACACAATCTTATTTGCATGTACTGTATATTCATTATAACTCATGCGTGATTTTCAGGCTTAAAGTAGAAAGCTGTCAATGAATAAATACATCAGAGTTTTGTGATATTTACATAGGCATTAAATTAATTTAAATACTGATACTGGAATAATATTCGATATAATCATATTAAAATAATTTAAAAGTATCAAATTAATTAATTCAAGTATATTTTCTTGATTTAAATTCGGTTTTCACAACGATCTACAAATAGTATACAATGATAAAACAACTGAATTTAGAGTCCATTTTATTATTTCAGAAACTATCCATGGGAGTAATGAAACTATCTTTCATGACATTTGTAAGCAGGAAACGCGTACTTTTCTATATTAATAACGTATGTATTTATTTTATAATAAATTTTGAATAAATCAGATTAAAATTTTATTGATATTTTTTTTAAAAGTAGGCTAATATGTGGGGGTGGACGGCTAGATGATCGAGGCGGTTAAGGGAAGTCAGCCTATCTTCTCTGAGTGACCTCGGATCAAGTCCAAGCGGAAGAAAAATCCAAGGAATTTTTCGGGGATGATCTATCATTGTATCGGACCCTTCCTTCACTGTCTGATCGGCTCCATTGTGAGCTTGGCCGAATTTACGTTGGGTAGGAAGAAAAGGTTCTCTTAGTGCTCAAAGAGCGGAAAGAATAAAAAAAGGAACAATGATATGTGCAGACCTACATGTATCTGAACATTACAGACCTGTTCGTTTAGTTGAGATAGGTTTAGTGCCCACTTCTACGTCAATTTGATGTCATTTCTACAGTTTTACAACGAGTAAATGTTAAAATGAAGTCAAATTTATATATTAAATAATTCCTCCTCAATATATCTATACAATGATAATAATAATAGAATATATTAAAATTTAATTTTACTTTTATATGTATGTAAATATTTAAAAATAAAATATATATTTTTCTACTTTTACATTTTTTATAGATTCGTCTTTTATTCTAAAGTAAAAATCAATAAATATCCGAAACTTTTTTTTTGCCTTTTGCTACACGTTTCGTACAGTATTATTACATAACCTTTACGGAAATGCCGATACTTTCGCTTAAAGAAGGAAGATGAGACCTCACAATAAATCTTCACTATAAAAAAAATATAGACCAGTGGCGTGCCGTCCTTGGAAGCAGTGGAAGCGCCGTTTCCCTTGTATTTTCTAAAATATAAATACATATTGCGCGATTATTTTCATATTTTAACGTACAGTACTTTAAATTAATTAAAATTCATATTTTATTATAACCGCATTATGTATCTTATTACAAATTTCTTTAGTACAAGCGAAAAAAACGATAAGATTGCTATTATATATTCGAATATCAGTGGCGGAATGAATGAGTAAATCACGAGTAGATTTATAACTTAACCCAGAATTTATTTTCCTTAAATTTACGATTTATGTATCCGTTGTCATAAAAGTTTATCTTTCCACTACTTTCCCAAGACTACAAATATTTAAGTACAAAGTAACCGGTTTCAACTTATTTCTATTTAAGAAGTAGTTAAATAATTAAGAGATTAGGGAATTGGGGACATAAATAAAACCCCGATGAAAGAGCCGGAATTTTACTTAAACAAAAGCTTAACCGAACCAACTCTAGCCGAGTACAGTGGGGACTGATTTCTTCGTAATATTGGATAATAAAGACAGAAATTTTTCCAGTTCAATGAGAGTGACCGAAAAGTTGTAAATTTTGGAAATTTCCGTGGACACCTGGTCCTAAAATGAATTAGAAAACAAATGACGGACAATCTGTTAAGTTTAACATATTTAGATTTTTACAGCTATGGTGAGAAATGTTTAAAATTTACAACCATCCTGTCGCGCCCTTTTAGGTATACTAGTGATGCGACAAAAGAGGCATTTGACATTGATCAGTATCGGCACCCTCAGGATTTGGCAGCTCGCGTGCATGCACCTACCAGGACCGTCTCTGATTCCATCCATTAGCCACTCGAAGGGAGCTATTTGACTAAGTGAATTGTTTTAAGATTTAAAAAGTAAAGAATATTTTATGTTATTTTTATGTACATTTAGTTTACAAAACTATATTTAATTATAATTTTGTTTAAAAGTATATTCATACAATTAAAGAATATTTTGTATCAGGTATGTACTGGTACTGCACAATACATCCACCACACATTTTATTTCACCAAATTTTTATTTTATTTTTAATTGTAGCCCTTATATCGTGGCTAGCGATTCAGAATGTAATTGTGATATTAAAAATACATTTAGAGAAGTCTACTGTTTTTACTGGTTTATCGAACAAACGAATACGAATGGACCATAGACCATCACTGACGCGCATTAACTGATTGTCCCTGGAAGTCGGCTTCTTACAGAAACACAGCTTCCCTATCATCAAATGTCACGGCACGCCACTAATATAGACATCATGATAGTATTTTTACATATAACAAAAAATAACGAATTTTACAAAACTGTAACTCTTGACTATAAAACAATATACCATTAATTAAACCTTCGCAACACTGACCTAGATCTAACATAATAAATAAAATGCAGATTCCACTAGGCAATCTTAGGCTTGGAGGGAGCTCTAGAGTGGACATCCTAATGATCTCAGCAAGGATCAGTGTTGACAAAACTGCGTCAAACTGATGGCTGACTCATGGGTGTCTCTTTGGAGAGAGGGAAGTCATTTGAAATCAAATCATAAATATAAAAAGAAATTTTTGAATAGTTTCATTTTAAGTGAGATAAACTTCTTATAGAGAATAGAAAAATTTTCAAAATGATTGGAATTATAAGAAGAATGCTAAATTAAAAGTTCTATGACGTAAGTTATTAACAGAATTTTTAAAATGATTAAATTCATAAGATTAAGATTTAATTTGTGAACTAATATTATATTTTGAAATTTTATACATCAAATGAAATGATTAATGCTGAATTAATTACTAAGATCCGGTCTGTTATTTATCTCGGATATATCAATTGATGTGTTCCTCTTTCAGTTGTTTCCCTTATAGAGACATCATAAAGTTCATCAGGATGATTAACATTTTTTAAATCATAATAAATGACACATTTTCAAAATTTATTTCCAAAAATATTATTTTACAAGTGTTTTTAACATTTCATAATATATATTATATATTTTATGAAATATTAAATAATTATATATTTACTTTAATTTTTTATTTCTTGTAATTATTTTCTGATTAAAATTATTACAATACTTTATTATAAAGTTACAATTTTTAAATTACGATTATTTTATCGTCTGGTTATTAATTACAAATATTCCCGTTTGGAGGAGGAAGTTGTTATTGGTGGAGGTGATGGCGTTTTTACGTTTTTTAACTGGATACCGTCCTTAAAAGGTACTATAATTTAATATATTTCGTTCTGAACATGAATTTATTTAAATAAGTTTCGGCTAGTTTAAAGTATTAACTACTTTATTTTCTCGATATTTTATGATAAATTTAGAAGAAATGTTATAAGAATTTGCTATGCTTGCTAATGAGGATGATCTACTAATAGACTCTACTAGAAAATTATATTTAGACTGTTGTAAATAAGATTCTAATAAGTAAAATGTACTGAATTAAAGTTATTTGGAAGTAAAAATTCAGGTTTAAAATTTGCGAAATATCTGATTTAAGTGAAGTATTTTTAGTATATTGATAAGGATGATGCCAAATTAAGATAGGAAGATGCTTAGCAAATTTTCTCTATTTTAACGTTTAAATAACGTTTAACAATTAAATAACTATGTTAACTCAGAGGAATATTAAAGCTTGGTTTGATAACCATAATGAATAATTTATTAACAAAACCAAAATTAAAGCCATTCGACTTCTATTTGAACTAATCCATGAAATTCTGCTTATAAATTTGAAAGACGAGTTTCGTAAACTTGACTACCCTTTTGGTAAAATTTATAAGTAGAATTTCATGGAGAATTATGTATGTAAATCTTCAGACTTTTCAATTTTTAATTCATATTAAAAAGATTTAATTTACAGAACGGTCTTTCAAACTTATAAGTCAAATTTTATGAAGAGTTCAAAATTATGAGCTGTATGGCTTTTAATTTTGATTGTTAATGTAGTATGGGATGCTAATGATTTCAAACTCTGATTTAATGTAAACATTTGATAGCATTGTTAATGTACTTGAAATTAAAAGCCATTTAGGTTATAATTTTGATCTCATCTCTGAAAAATTCTGCTAATTACTGAAGTTTGAAAAATGAGTTGTGTAAATATAAATCTTTTAAATAAGTGAATATAAAATTCAAAATCTAATTATATTAGCTGTTTATATAATACAGGTACATTGTTGTAATTATTCATAATGGTAATAGCAAACACTGTATTTATATTGTATAAACACATATTACATCTTCACATAGTAATCTTTAGAATTTTATCTAATGTGTAAGATGTACAAGTTTAACTACTAATTTAATTAGTTATTAATAGATATGTGGAATTATTAAAGTCATTTGCATTAATATGTATGAACAGTTTGTTTGGTTTGGTATATATTGAAGAAGTAACTTTTCTCTCTCATGTAAAAATATCTTAAGGAAATTCTATCGTTAGGGTAAGTGAGTGAGTCTGGAATATAAGTTTGACAGATCAAATATATGTCAATCTATATATTAAAAGTAATGAAAGATGAGGCATTACATGCATTATCTTTTATTACTTTTAATATATAGGTTGACATAAATTTAAATACAAAGAACTAGATGACTCAGTTGAAGACAACAGCCTTTAATCTATATGTATATACTGTTTTATATATATTTCAATATGTTATGCTTGGTTGGTTGGTTCTTGTTGATCTTAGTTAACTTTTCAGTTTTTTTTTTTCGAATTTAAATTAGATGACATTAAGTTAATAAATTTGCATGCAACATTCTGTAATCTAATTGCTAATTCTTTAATTCAAACTGACTAAAGAAAATCATAAAAACTACAGCATAAATAAATAGTAAGGCTGGTACACATTGGCTGCTATAATATATAATGCTAAACTAGGTAGCAAACTCAATGCAGCATCAAACAAATGGAGCCCTTACACTGCTTATAGTTTATCATGCTCTATAAGTTGTGTTTGGAGATTTCGCAGCATTAGAGCAATATATATGTTAGCAGCCAATATGTGCCAGTCTTTATACCGTATACAGTTTTAATTTGATTAATTAGCATAATGTTTAATTCAGAACTGATCATAACTAAGGCTAGGACATCTAGACACTAAAAACCATATAAATAGTTAAAAAATTATAAAAAAGCTACACTCTTCAACAGTTAATTACATACCTCAAAGCCTGTTACCAGTGTGAATGATGTTCTTATCAATTGGCATTTTAATGGAAATTCATTGCTGCCTGAAGAAGAACTGTTAAGGGTTCGAAAACATTTGTGGAGGTCTGTTTTTTCATTCTTTGATGTTAATTTCACACCGGTAACAGGCTTTGAGGTACGTAATAAAAATTATAACTTACATGATTTTTATAAGTTATAATTTTTTATAACTTTACTGATAAATTAGCATTTGTAAGTATCTAAGGTTCAAAATTTATTTTTGAATGATAATTGAATTAGTCAGAAAAAAAACTCTCATAACAGGTATATTTTATCTTTGTCATCCAATTTGAAAAGTTATTGACTAAGGTTTGTCTAATATATTTTATTAGATTTCATGCATTAAAATTATTAGTTAATTTATTATTGATAAATTTCTGAGTTTAACAAAGTATTTGTAATTAATATAGTGCAATGCTTCTCAACTGATGTGCCATGATGACTTGAGCAAATCTCTGTGAATCATTGTTCTATAAAAAGCAGTGGTGGTTTGTTATAATCACCATGGAACTGTAGCACCTGTAATGAAAGTAAAATCACAAAAGAATGTCTCAGTTTTTATCATGTATAATTATTAACCCCCAGATTTATGTTACATATTTTTCTTGCTGTTATGTTATGTAGGAAAGTCAAAATTTGACTTTCCTACATAACAGTAAGAAAAATATTTTACAACAAGAAATTATTTGGTTTCCCTGTCAATTTCTGAAGTGAATTATGCTAATTTTACATAACATAGTTTTCCATACTTTAGTATTACTTGGGCTGATTGAGGGGATGCACAGGGTGCAGCTGCACCTGTGCACCCACTAAATCTGTTTCAGTATAAATGATTATACTTGTTTCTGAAGGATGATTGAATTAGAGTTATATAAAATATATAAACTGTCAACTTTCCAGTAAACTTGTTAAAATCATGAAAGGAATTCTAGAAGTAACTCTGTTAAGTTTTATTCTGTTTTGAAGTAGTTTTTAAAGTTACTGAAAAGATATTTATTAGAAAAACTCTTGATTTTACAAAGAATAAATTATAAGTGAGTTGTTACTTATCTAGTTCTTGAACTACCTTAGTTATTTCAGTTTAATGTTAATAAGAAGAGTAAAATATCAATTAAGCTTATGTTTAAAGAAACTAATCATTTTATCAGAAAACCAAAATCAGATAAGATTTTGGTTTTCTTAACAAAGGCAAGTAATCTTTGAAAAGAAAACTAGATCATAAAATTAACAACAGAATAATTCATAGTAAATACTCTGGCTTTTATTCCAACTTGTTTTGGCACTAAATTGTAAATATTTACATGATAGTTTTTATGTTGGAAAGCAAGTACTGTATATTAAAAGCAACTTAAATAATGTTTAAACTATGAATGATTTTTAAAGTCATAAGAAATTATTTTTATTTAAAATATCTATGCGTATTATTTGGCTGTAAATTATGCTAAGCTATAAACTGAAGTAAATGAATATAATTTATTTTTTTTAATTTAATGTCCCTAAATAATGTTATCACTTAAGTAGTTACTTAATTTCTTAGATGTAATTTTTCAAAATGTAAACTTTGATTGGTCTACAATTTTAAAAATTGTAGACTTATAAGTTGTTCATCTATCCATCTGTCTTTCTTTAATCTCGAAAACAAAGTTAGATAGGTGAAAGACGAGACCAGATATGGAAACCTTAGGGGTAGGAGGCCCCGATTAACTATATATGAACTTCCAATGCAAACTAGAAGTCATGTTATTTCAATTCAAAAACTTTTTCCTGAAAGGTGTTAGATAGATGACCAGCATGACTATTGTTAAAGGAAAAGTATGATGTACAGGAGCAAGCCACTGTTAATTTGAGGCAGAGAGCATATATTTAAATTAAAAAAAAATCAAAACTTGCAACTTGGCATTGTGATGATGTCACAATAAATAATTGCTTGTTAATTCTGGTTTATTTTGTTTAATTATCAAAGATGGAAAAAGGCAATTATCATATGAAGTTTCAAACCATCAGCTGTACATAACGAGTTGATTCTTTGGATCTATGTAGAACTGTTTTTGTTCTTGGAAATAATTTTAATTATATTTTATATTTGACTTTAGGAAGTACTTTAGGAAGTCTTTAGGAAGTAGGCTTTTCTTAAACTTTTTTCTAAATTTAAAATCTAATTTGTGGTTGGAAAATAAATCTAGTTTATAGCAGAATAATAACTTTTTTATGATCAATTTATTGAAGTAAACAAGAAACAATAGTAATTGATGTCTTATTTGAAATCTGTTATGGATAAGTTCATTTTACAGTTAACAAGTTAGTTTACTGGAAGGTTATAAATTTATCTGCAAACAGATGGTAGCTGATAGTAATTTAGATAATTTTTATTAACAGAATTATGTGATGCATTCCTCAAAACTATTAGGTGTAATAATTCAGAAATAGAAATATTAATTGAGTATTGTAATTTTAAAAAAATTTGAAGTTTATTTGTTTTAATTCATTACATCTGATAATTTTGAGGAGAAATGTATTATATGATTCTGTTGTAAATTATCTAAATTAGTTACCATCAGTCATATAAATTGTTTGATTGTGAATTGCTATTTATAGAAAAAAAATTATTTATGAGAAAATCCAATTATCTAATCTAAACTACCATTTGCCCTCTTTTCTCTCTTTCCCACTGATATCACACTACATGCTTTTACATCATGTCACTGTATGATCAGCAATGTCTATTTGGTTTGACAGATCCAAATGATCAGTAGGATGCTACTCTCACATTGATGAATAAATAAATACTCTACAGTATATATACAATACTGTGCTATTACCCTATAATTTCATTCTTTATATGTTAATCCACTTATCTGAGTTTTTAATTATCCAAATCACTTGCAGAATGAATAAATTCAGATAATCAGAGTTCTATTGTATATATTTTATTAACTTTTAGACTTGCTTTACAATTTCTCTCATTTTACGGTCCCCTCTTATGACAATGACCATCCAATAAATGATTAAGGTATAAATTTTCTATTAAGACTTATAGCAAACATGTGATGCACCCAGAGGGGGGACCAAGAGGCTCTGGCACCCTCCAAAGAAAAAGGAAAGAAACACTAAAAAATTTAATTTGTAAACTGTTTAATAAAATTATTAAAATGGAATGGATATAACTATGAGTAAAGGTTTCTTCTTTCAATAGAGATTAGTGATCTTTATCATGTCTTTCTTATTAATTATCACAATAAATAGAGACCAAGATTAAAACATTTCACTTTATTTGCCTATTTAACAATGCATTTCAGATTGATAATTAATTAAGAAAGACATGATAAAGATCACTAATCTCATTATTGGAAGAAGAAATCTTTACTAAAAAGTTTTCCAAAAAAATTTTTTTACTAATTAATATTTCCTGTTTTTATTTACATTGTGTTGTACAGTACATTATGTTTATATACTGCTAATGAATTAGCAGTCACATAAGATGGGAATTTTATTGAATTCCCATTAAAAAGTTTTTATTTGTCTAATTTGGCTCACTAAGGTGAAATCCTAAGTGCACCAAATAATATTTTAAGTACCATTTTTTTTGTCATAACCGCCATATAATTCAGATTGCTTTTCAAAGAACATAATTATCTTAAGTTTATTGTCATAAATTGAGATTGTTTTTTTCTTCATAAGTTTTCCTGGAATCATTTAAGTCATAACAGTGGGAGTCTACTACATATATGTGTAAATAAAATTGGTTTCTGTTACTAAACATAATATATCCCATTAATATATAGCCAAATGATCCCCTTAAATACTTGGGCTATAAATCTACTAATCTTGGCTATGTATCTATTTATATATATATACAGTGGGTTAACGAACATAACCCATTCCAAGACTTTGTTTGCTATCTGAATTGTTCGTTAATCGATTATTGATTTACCATAGGTTTCTATGGGAATTTGATTAATTCGTTCTGGAGACCCCAAAAATAAAAAAGTATTAATATATACTTTCTTACTACGTTTATTCATATGTAATAATAAAAATACATATATACACGGTCTTTCATTTTTATTAGTCATGTTTTTTCTGTTTGTGGGGGTTAAAGAATCTGTCCAATGTTGATTGCTTTTCTGTCTTCTTCGTGATTTTTCAGAAGTAATTAGTAGCATTGTAATTGTAGAGATCCCTAGGCCTATTAACTTCAACTTGGTTTGGATGCCATTTTAAGACCGTTGTTCTGACATCCTCCTACTTCTTCAAAAGATCTTTAATAGCAGATATCGGCATAAATCCGCATTTTCAGAAGAAAACGTAAAAGAATTGTTTCTGACAGAAATACAAAAGGCTGGAATTACAAGGGAGAGTTTCAAAGTTCGGGGGACACTATCCGATTAGTATATACTGGGTAGAACGTCGATGTCGATGTCTCCTGTGCTCCGAAAAGTTTTGAATTGTTGCCTGAAGACAAAGGAAGACCAATCGGTATTCGTTATTTTACGTCGCTTCTTGTGTTTGTTCAGTGAAGTGTTCATTGTCCAATCATAAAAATCTTTTGCAAAAGTGTTTGTTATCCGATTTGTTCGTTAACTGATCACCCACTGTATATGTATATATATATATAGGGCTTTGGGTTGTTTAATATACTTACATCCCATTATTGATTGTTGTGCATGTATTTGTTTAAACATGAAATATAATACTTTTTAAGTATTAAATAATAATCTTTTTTAACAAAAATTTTATAATGTAATAATCTATAATACTTTAGAATGACAGAATAGTCAATAGTTTAACAAATGATTTTATTAATTAATAATGTTTCCTTTATTTAGTGTTTGATATCCCACATGCTTGTAACTAAGATTTTACAGCAGTTTGTAGAGTTTTATATCTAACTGATATTTATTACGAAGAAACAATTGAGAAATAATACTCCATGAAGTATTATGGGTGGCACAGAAACAGCCAATTCTGGCCTAACAGGTAAATTAATGTATATTTTTAAATAGTTTTATTGCATATATTAACAATTTTTACTATTAGATAAGAAACAAATAAGCTTTTGAAAAAGTTAAATATTATTCCTTATTAAGTTAATCAGATCTTTCAGACAACAGTCAGCTGAAGTAAAATTGAAAATGATTATTCCACTATGATGTTTACAGTTGTGAGATTTCGATATCTTTTGTGAATTGTAAAATTACAAATATAACATTTTTCTGTTGGTCTAAATTTCTTACCCCTCAGTTAAAGAATGAAAGGTGATCTTTTGTCCCTTTTCCCTTTCCCACGGTCTTGCACCACCTATTCATTTCCACTTTCATTCTGATTTGCGATAAACTAAGTTTAATTAATGAAATAACATAATTTTGTTACTAGACAGAGGGTAATGAGAATGTCACCAAGAAAAGGGGGAGACCAGTCGATATACCCATACACATCCTATTTCTTGTGATTTCTTAACAAATAAAAACCAAACACATATCCCTTCGATTTAACAATTATTACTAAGGTTGTAATCTAAACCCTAACCTTAGTCACAACTGACAATTAATTGTGATAACAGCTGTCAAACAAATGGAATTATGAGGTAAGATGAGTAACAATACTGGATAGAAAGTGTCAATAATTCATCGAAACACCTGATTTCTGACAGCCCGTATCAACAACACCCGGACCCAGTTCGAACTTAGAACACATTTAATCAGAACTCCCCCGACCTTTCTCACACAGGACACATATAAAAAGACAATCGGGGCAATCATCTAAAGGAAATCTCCCACCCGCAAGCTATACTTCGGACCTCTCCTCCACTCCATCACCTAGGATCTATTCCAAACTTGGACACTGTAGCAGTGTAACATAGAGGTACTTGCTTTAAAGTTGATGTAAAATATCTCTTGTGGTTAAGGCTAGTTTGTAATTTAGTTTAGTATTAAGTATAGTGTGATCGATTTTGAGCCACTTGCTTCACTTTTGTTAACCGCAGACAGATTGATGTTGGATACCAAACCAAATAGTATTGTAGGTGTCTGTCACATGTCTTGTTGAATCCTTTTCCGTTTTGTATACAGTAGAGTGTTGTTTATCTGAAAGCCGGTTATCTGAAATGTCAGTTAACTGAAAGCATTCCAGTCGGCAAATTTAAATTTTTGCTAGTGCTGTAGCACTGCAATCTTTGGCTATATCTTGGGCTACTCCAATATTTTTTATTGTTGTTGGTGGTGTGTGTTTTAGCTGGCAGCACTGGCACTTTTGTGTCGTGTTTTCTTGAGGACTGTGTGTCATGCTGAATCGAATGTTTTCGATACTAGATTAACTTCTAAAGTATAATTTTTTTGTTTTTATATTTTTCAATATATTTATTTTGTTTGTAAGAAATAAAGAAAGAATTTTTAATGATACAATAGCCACGATTATTATTTTAAAAAGTTTACGTTAGGCTTAACATTGACGAAAATTCAACGTGAAGCGACATGCAACATGGAGAAAAATTTCAACATGGGATAGGTTAATATATTTTTTCGCACATAATCGGTTATCTGAAAAATAAGTTATCCAAACAACCCCAGTCCCCAATTGATTTGGATAAATGACGCTCTACTGTACTTTTAATATATTAAATATGTTATGCTTGTGTTAACTGAGTGTCTTCCTTTGTGTATTGCTGACACCTTATCAACGACCTCGCTAGCCCTCCCACTCACCCAAGTTCACACCATCCATTGACCACAGTGAACAGGACTCTCTCTCGTTTCTCATAAGTAGGGTTTGGGCTCATCCTCTCGGTTCTCACACAGTGAAATAAATTCATTCATTAAAAAAAAGAAACATGTAAATCACAAAATAGTTCTAAGACAACACACAAATTTTTCAAACATTTAGGAATGAGATGTAAATTAAAGAATGTCAGAAAAATGTTTGAACAGATTTAACAATTTGTTGTACAGTAATAGTTTGTGAACACTTTTTCAATAATCTGATACAAAATCATGTGGGAGTATTGAAAAAGTGTTTGTGCCTTGTTTAACCTGTATGAAAGAAACCCACTGAGGAGGGAAGTATTGTAATTTCCGAAATGCATCTGGGTAAAATAAAATTGGTTTATATTTTTGGAGTCTGTGGATATGATAATTCCTAGAAAATAACAGTGTTTGAACCAGTTACACATTGAAATTTAATAAAACAGAATAGAAGCAGAAGGATAAATAAGATTTTGTTGTTGGCTGCATTATCATAGCTTATATTTTTATTTTGAAGGCATTCTATATGCTTATACATATGTACTTTATTGTAATAATTATGTAGAAAAATATATCTGTGACTATTCACGATATAAATATAGATACATTTCCAACCCTTGTCAAAACNACAAAATATATATATATATATATATAATAAATTATTCTGGTCAAATACATTGTACTTTATTTAAAGTATTGAAAAATCTTATTTTATGAGTTGAATTAATTTTGAAGATTTATTTTATAAATAATGACTGAGAAACTGTGGAGTTTTGTTAGTAAAATTTAAAATCTGTTGAATTCAGTTTTGTTGAATTGAAGATTTAGTGTAATATTAATGTTACTAGTACTATTTTTTTTTTTAATTTTTACAGAAATTAAAACTGAAATAGATTGTTTATAATTGTTTACTTTTTAATGAAAGGGAATTATATGGTTATAAATGATTTTTTTCTGAAGAGTTAAAAATGAACTAGGGAATTATTTTCACTGGAAAAACCAGAAAATTTTTTAGGAGGTTTCATGTGAGTGGTAAGATATAGTTGAATAAAATTTGTAACAAATTGATATTTTATATATGAAAAAAGCTCTCACCTGAAAGTTGCTTGTACAGTAGAAATACAAATAAAAAAAAAAAGAAATGGTTTACTGATCTTTCTCATGGATATTGTTAGAGATTAACTTAGTTTTTTTTTTTTTTAAATTTTTTGAATATGTCAGTGTGATCCAAACATGGTATATAGTATTTAGTTATATTTAGATCAGGTTGCTTGCACTGTTTGAATAGTGATTGTAAGTTCATAGGTCTGTATAACTATTTAAATCCTCCTTTTTTTAAATTTGTAAATTTTATAAAAAAACAATAACAAAGATAATTTTATTTATGTTTTTCTTTGATAATGATAGCAGTTTCTACTATCTTAATTTTAAAAGAAATGAAATATAAAATTTCAATTTTCTTTAAAACTTATCATGTTAATTTAAAGATATCAAGCAAATGCTCATTTAAGTTATGTACTATGCTAAAATTAATTGTTTAGATTAAATGATAATATGTATTATGTACTTAGTTGTTAATGCAATATTACTTTGTTTATTGTTTAAAAGAAAAAATTCTACATTTACATCTTTTATATTTTTCAAATTTTTATTATATATGTTACAGTCAAAACCCGTTTTTAGTTAGAACGCGTTTTAACTAGTTGAAACTAGTTTATACTGAATGTCTTTGTTATAACCCGTTTTGTCTAGTTGAAACTAGTTTATACTGGATGTATTTGTTAAAACCCGTTTTAACTCAATGAATTTCAGTCAAAACTAGTTTTAACTCAAATTCATTTTTGACTACAGTAAATTTTAGTTTTAACTAGACAAAACGAGTTTTGTCTAGTTAATTTGCTGCTGTACATGTTTTGATTTTAGATAAAACTAGTTTTAACTTTTAACATTAGTTAAAACTAATTTTAGCTACNGCACCTGTGCACCCACTAAATCTGTTTCAGTATAAATGATTATACTTGTTTCTGAAGGATGATTGAATTAGAGTTATATAAAATATATAAACTGTCAACTTTCCAGTAAACTTGTTAAAATCATGAAAGGAATTCTAGAAGTAACTCTGTTAAGTTTTATTCTGTTTTGAAGTAGTTTTTAAAGTTACTGAAAAGATATTTATTAGAAAAACTCTTGATTTTACAAAGAATAAATTATAAGTGAGTTGTTACTTATCTAGTTCTTGAACTACCTTAGTTATTTCAGTTTAATGTTAATAAGAAGAGTAAAATATCAATTAAGCTTATGTTTAAAGAAACTAATCATTTTATCAGAAAACCAAAATCAGATAAGATTTTGGTTTTCTTAACAAAGGCAAGTAATCTTTGAAAAGAAAACTAGATCATAAAATTAACAACAGAATAATTCATAGTAAATACTCTGGCTTTTATTCCAACTTGTTTTGGCACTAAATTGTAAATATTTACATGATAGTTTTTATGTTGGAAAGCAAGTACTGTATATTAAAAGCAACTTAAATAATGTTTAAACTATGAATGATTTTTAAAGTCATAAGAAATTATTTTTATTTAAAATATCTATGCGTATTATTTGGCTGTAAATTATGCTAAGCTATAAACTGAAGTAAATGAATATAATTTATTTTTTTTAATTTAATGTCCCTAAATAATGTTATCACTTAAGTAGTTACTTAATTTCTTAGATGTAATTTTTCAAAATGTAAACTTTGATTGGTCTACAATTTTAAAAATTGTAGACTTATAAGTTGTTCATCTATCCATCTGTCTTTCTTTAATCTCGAAAACAAAGTTAGATAGGTGAAAGACGAGACCAGATATGGAAACCTTAGGGGTAGGAGGCCCCGATTAACTATATATGAACTTCCAATGCAAACTAGAAGTCATGTTATTTCAATTCAAAAACTTTTTCCTGAAAGGTGTTAGATAGATGACCAGCATGACTATTGTTAAAGGAAAAGTATGATGTACAGGAGCAAGCCACTGTTAATTTGAGGCAGAGAGCATATATTTAAATTAAAAAAAAATCAAAACTTGCAACTTGGCATTGTGATGATGTCACAATAAATAATTGCTTGTTAATTCTGGTTTATTTTGTTTAATTATCAAAGATGGAAAAAGGCAATTATCATATGAAGTTTCAAACCATCAGCTGTACATAACGAGTTGATTCTTTGGATCTATGTAGAACTGTTTTTGTTCTTGGAAATAATTTTAATTATATTTTATATTTGACTTTAGGAAGTACTTTAGGAAGTCTTTAGGAAGTAGGCTTTTCTTAAACTTTTTTCTAAATTTAAAATCTAATTTGTGGTTGGAAAATAAATCTAGTTTATAGCAGAATAATAACTTTTTTATGATCAATTTATTGAAGTAAACAAGAAACAATAGTAATTGATGTCTTATTTGAAATCTGTTATGGATAAGTTCATTTTACAGTTAACAAGTTAGTTTACTGGAAGGTTATAAATTTATCTGCAAACAGATGGTAGCTGATAGTAATTTAGATAATTTTTATTAACAGAATTATGTGATGCATTCCTCAAAACTATTAGGTGTAATAATTCAGAAATAGAAATATTAATTGAGTATTGTAATTTTAAAAAAATTTGAAGTTTATTTGTTTTAATTCATTACATCTGATAATTTTGAGGAGAAATGTATTATATGATTCTGTTGTAAATTATCTAAATTAGTTACCATCAGTCATATAAATTGTTTGATTGTGAATTGCTATTTATAGAAAAAAAATTATTTATGAGAAAATCCAATTATCTAATCTAAACTACCATTTGCCCTCTTTTCTCTCTTTCCCACTGATATCACACTACATGCTTTTACATCATGTCACTGTATGATCAGCAATGTCTATTTGGTTTGACAGATCCAAATGATCAGTAGGATGCTACTCTCACATTGATGAATAAATAAATACTCTACAGTATATATACAATACTGTGCTATTACCCTATAATTTCATTCTTTATATGTTAATCCACTTATCTGAGTTTTTAATTATCCAAATCACTTGCAGAATGAATAAATTCAGATAATCAGAGTTCTATTGTATATATTTTATTAACTTTTAGACTTGCTTTACAATTTCTCTCATTTTACGGTCCCCTCTTATGACAATGACCATCCAATAAATGATTAAGGTATAAATTTTCTATTAAGACTTATAGCAAACATGTGATGCACCCAGAGGGGGGACCAAGAGGCCCTGGCACCCTCCAAAGAAAAAGGAAAGAAACACTAAAAAATTTAATTTGTAAACTGTTTAATAAAATTATTAAAATGGAATGGATATAACTATGAGTAAAGGTTTCTTCTTTCAATAGAGATTAGTGATCTTTATCATGTCTTTCTTATTAATTATCACAATAAATAGAGACCAAGATTAAAACATTTCACTTTATTTGCCTATTTAACAATGCATTTCAGATTGATAATTAATTAAGAAAGACATGATAAAGATCACTAATCTCATTATTGGAAGAAGAAATCTTTACTAAAAAGTTTTCCAAAAAAATTTTTTTACTAATTAATATTTCCTGTTTTTATTTACATTGTGTTGTACAGTACATTATGTTTATATACTGCTAATGAATTAGCAGTCACATAAGATGGGAATTTTATTGAATTCCCATTAAAAAGTTTTTATTTGTCTAATTTGGCTCACTAAGGTGAAATCCTAAGTGCACCAAATAATATTTTAAGTACCATTTTTTTTGTCATAACCGCCATATAATTCAGATTGCTTTTCAAAGAACATAATTATCTTAAGTTTATTGTCATAAATTGAGATTGTTTTTTTCTTCATAAGTTTTCCTGGAATCATTTAAGTCATAACAGTGGGAGTCTACTACATATATGTGTAAATAAAATTGGTTTCTGTTACTAAACATAATATATCCCATTAATATATAGCCAAATGATCCCCTTAAATACTTGGGCTATAAATCTACTAATCTTGGCTATGTATCTATTTATATATATATACAGTGGGTTAACGAACATAACCCATTCCAAGACTTTGTTTGCTATCTGAATTGTTCGTTAATCGATTATTGATTTACCATAGGTTTCTATGGGAATTTGATTAATTCGTTCTGGAGACCCCAAAAATAAAAAAGTATTAATATATACTTTCTTACTACGTTTATTCATATGTAATAATAAAAATACATATATACACGGTCTTTCATTTTTATTAGTCATGTTTTTTCTGTTTGTGGGGGTTAAAGAATCTGTCCAATGTTGATTGCTTTTCTGTCTTCTTCGTGATTTTTCAGAAGTAATTAGTAGCATTGTAATTGTAGAGATCCCTAGGCCTATTAACTTCAACTTGGTTTGGATGCCATTTTAAGACCGTTGTTCTGACATCCTCCTACTTCTTCAAAAGATCTTTAATAGCAGATATCGGCATAAATCCGCATTTTCAGAAGAAAACGTAAAAGAATTGTTTCTGACAGAAATACAAAAGGCTGGAATTACAAGGGAGAGTTTCAAAGTTCGGGGGACACTATCCGATTAGTATATACTGGGTAGAACGTCGATGTCGATGTCTCCTGTGCTCCGAAAAGTTTTGAATTGTTGCCTGAAGACAAAGGAAGACCAATCGGTATTCGTTATTTTACGTCGCTTCTTGTGTTTGTTCAGTGAAGTGTTCATTGTCCAATCATAAAAATCTTTTGCAAAAGTGTTTGTTATCCGATTTGTTCGTTAACTGATCACCCACTGTATATGTATATATATATATAGGGCTTTGGGTTGTTTAATATACTTACATCCCATTATTGATTGTTGTGCATGTATTTGTTTAAACATGAAATATAATACTTTTTAAGTATTAAATAATAATCTTTTTTAACAAAAATTTTATAATGTAATAATCTATAATACTTTAGAATGACAGAATAGTCAATAGTTTAACAAATGATTTTATTAATTAATAATGTTTCCTTTATTTAGTGTTTGATATCCCACATGCTTGTAACTAAGATTTTACAGCAGTTTGTAGAGTTTTATATCTAACTGATATTTATTACGAAGAAACAATTGAGAAATAATACTCCATGAAGTATTATGGGTGGCACAGAAACAGCCAATTCTGGCCTAACAGGTAAATTAATGTATATTTTTAAATAGTTTTATTGCATATATTAACAATTTTTACTATTAGATAAGAAACAAATAAGCTTTTGAAAAAGTTAAATATTATTCCTTATTAAGTTAATCAGATCTTTCAGACAACAGTCAGCTGAAGTAAAATTGAAAATGATTATTCCACTATGATGTTTACAGTTGTGAGATTTCGATATCTTTTGTGAATTGTAAAATTACAAATATAACATTTTTCTGTTGGTCTAAATTTCTTACCCCTCAGTTAAAGAATGAAAGGTGATCTTTTGTCCCTTTTCCCTTTCCCACGGTCTTGCACCACCTATTCATTTCCACTTTCATTCTGATTTGCGATAAACTAAGTTTAATTAATGAAATAACATAATTTTGTTACTAGACAGAGGGTAATGAGAATGTCACCAAGAAAAGGGGGAGACCAGTCGATATACCCATACACATCCTATTTCTTGTGATTTCTTAACAAATAAAAACCAAACACATATCCCTTCGATTTAACAATTATTACTAAGGTTGTAATCTAAACCCTAACCTTAGTCACAACTGACAATTAATTGTGATAACAGCTGTCAAACAAATGGAATTATGAGGTAAGATGAGTAACAATACTGGATAGAAAGTGTCAATAATTCATCGAAACACCTGATTTCTGACAGCCCGTATCAACAACACCCGGACCCAGTTCGAACTTAGAACACATTTAATCAGAACTCCCCCGACCTTTCTCACACAGGACACATATAAAAAGACAATCGGGGCAATCATCTAAAGGAAATCTCCCACCCGCAAGCTATACTTCGGACCTCTCCTCCACTCCATCACCTAGGATCTATTCCAAACTTGGACACTGTAGCAGTGTAACATAGAGGTACTTGCTTTAAAGTTGATGTAAAATATCTCTTGTGGTTAAGGCTAGTTTGTAATTTAGTTTAGTATTAAGTATAGTGTGATCGATTTTGAGCCACTTGCTTCACTTTTGTTAACCGCAGACAGATTGATGTTGGATACCAAACCAAATAGTATTGTAGGTGTCTGTCACATGTCTTGTTGAATCCTTTTCCGTTTTGTATACAGTAGAGTGTTGTTTATCTGAAAGCCGGTTATCTGAAATGTCAGTTAACTGAAAGCATTCCAGTCGGCAAATTTAAATTTTTGCTAGTGCTGTAGCACTGCAATCTTTGGCTATATCTTGGGCTACTCCAATATTTTTTATTGTTGTTGGTGGTGTGTGTTTTAGCTGGCAGCACTGGCACTTTTGTGTNTGAGCTGAAGCAAAACACACCAGTCACAATGCAAGGTCCTAGAATATAGCACACGATGGGGGAAAAAAAGCCTCGTTCAAATACTGGCGCGTCCTTAAGTACCCTCTCAATGTGTATAAATCAGAACGTTTTTGATACTAGATTAACTTCCGAAATAAAATTGTTTTTGTTTTTATACTTTTCAATATGTTTATTTTGTTTGTGCAGAATAAAAAGAATTTTTAATGATACAATAGCCACGATTATTATTTTAAAAAGTTTACGTTAGGCTTAACATTGACGAAAATTCAACGTGAAGCGACATGCAACATGGAGAAAAATTTCAACATGGGATAGGTTAATATATTTTTTCGCACATAATCGGTTATCTGAAAAATAAGTTATCCAAACAACCCCAGTCCCCAATTGATTTGGATAAATGACGCTCTACTGTACTTTTAATATATTAAATATGTTATGCTTGTGTTAACTGAGTGTCTTCCTTTGTGTATTGCTGACACCTTATCAACGACCTCGCTAGCCCTCCCACTCACCCAAGTTCACACCATCCATTGACCACAGTGAACAGGACTCTCTCTCGTTTCTCATAAGTAGGGTTTGGGCTCATCCTCTCGGTTCTCACACAGTGAAATAAATTCATTCATTAAAAAAAAGAAACATGTAAATCACAAAATAGTTCTAAGACAACACACAAATTTTTCAAACATTTAGGAATGAGATGTAAATTAAAGAATGTCAGAAAAATGTTTGAACAGATTTAACAATTTGTTGTACAGTAATAGTTTGTGAACACTTTTTCAATAATCTGATACAAAATCATGTGGGAGTATTGAAAAAGTGTTTGTGCCTTGTTTAACCTGTATGAAAGAAACCCACTGAGGAGGGAAGTATTGTAATTTCCGAAATGCATCTGGGTAAAATAAAATTGGTTTATATTTTTGGAGTCTGTGGATATGATAATTCCTAGAAAATAACAGTGTTTGAACCAGTTACACATTGAAATTTAATAAAACAGAATAGAAGCAGAAGGATAAATAAGATTTTGTTGTTGGCTGCATTATCATAGCTTATATTTTTATTTTGAAGGCATTCTATATGCTTATACATATGTACTTTATTGTAATAATTATGTAGAAAAATATATCTGTGACTATTCACGATATAAATATAGATACATTTCCAACCCTTGTCAAAACAAGACCTTTTATTCTAACCTACTAACTGTAAAAAGCAAAGATGGAATTTTATATTATTTATTTTTTGAGTTTTTATGAATGCTTGTATGTTTATAACTTAATTTTATTTTATTTCTTAGGCAAATCAAAACCACCCCTACCTCCCAAACCAATAATTGTTCCACATCATGGTGTCCACCGGGCAGGTACACGCAATATTATAGAACATTTACCAAAAACATTAAATGACAAAATGCCAGTTGAGAAATCTGAAGATATAAAAACAAAAGAAACAAATGAAAGCATTATTACTAAATCTAGACTGATGAAAGACAGTACATTTGAAGATAAAAACGCAGAGAGTTCTCTCTCATCTCAAACTAAAGATAAAAGTGGTCAAACTGTAACAAGTGGAACATCAGTTATGTCTTCATCAGTTCTTTCAGAAAGGAGTAATATTAAAAAACCTGCTACAAGAGGCAGATTAAGAAGATCTTCTAGGCAGAGTATAGAAAATGGAGAATCAGGTGATGAAGCTTGCTGCATGAGAATTGGTGGGATGATCCGTAATAAAGCTTTTGATTTGGTGCCACAGACTAAATTACTTTCTTCAGCTAAACCAAAACTAGAAACCAAATCAAAAGTCAGACGGCATAGAGGAAGTCAAGAATTTCAGAAGAGTGGTAGTGTTGGTGATGATCTTTCAATTGATGGTAGTCATGGAGTAAGATTTGTAGATGATGATGAAACTGAATCATCTACTGATTACAGAGACATTGATGAAAACAGTGTATTTTTACTTGAATTTGCATGTCATTCTGATGCACAAACAATATCAAGAGGTGAAAGCTGTATGGACTATTCTGAAAGTGGTTATTATACATCAGATGTAACAACAAAAGATGATGATAACATTCCTGAAGAAGTAATATCCGATAAAGAAAAATTTAAAGAATCTCAAATTGTTGAGACATCTGAAACTAAAAATGTAGATACTTGTTTGACAAAAAATGAAAAAGATGTATTTGATTTTCAAAAAACAAGTGAAAATTCAGAATCTGATGCTTTAAAAATAGTATCCAAAGAAAATGGGACAGATGTGGAAGTTGAAAGTCAAAAAACTGATGTCAGTTTGGATGAAACATCCAAAGAAATGTCTCACTCTGATGCTACAGAAGATGCTATACTTATTGAAGATAAGAAAAAAATTAAAAAAGTGCCTAATCAAATTAAAAAGAGAATAAAATCACCACCACGGCCCCCACCTCATTAATTATTTATATACAGAATTATTATAAAATGCAGCATGGAAGAGAACATCATAAATACTGAGGCTAGACCTCTGAAGATTACACTGAGCCTCTAGTATAATGTCTGTCTGAAAATTTATTTACATGAGTAAAATGAAGATAGAGTAAGTACACAATACTTGAAAACAAGGACCTGTTCACAGCATTCACACGAGAAAATAATATGCAAAAATAACCTGTCTCAAATGTATTTGAACATTTACATTTTTTAAGTTTTATTGCTTCAAACTTCCATAAATTTTGTATCAACTGAATAGATAGATTTAAATTTTGGTGATTAAAGGTTGAGGGAGTGGAGGGATTATGGTGTAATGTGTATCTCCAGTAGGGTTGGACTTCATGATGATTTTATTCCTTATTAGCATTTACAATTTTTTATAAAACTCATCTCTACTCTCATAACTGAGTTTTTTGCCATTTTATAATAGTTAAAAGTATAAAAACTTTTTTAATAATATATGATAACAGACAGCACTACCAAAATTTCAAATGTTGCTGGGGAAAGTTGAGCAACTCATTGCTGGTTTATTTTTTATTGAAGTGCAGCAATTGAAGTGAGCAAGCTTCCTTGATAGCAAGTCAAATTGATAAATTGCTGAAATTGATCAAGTCATTACATTTTGCAAAGTAATGACTTGATCAATTTGAGAGAAATTTTATATTTTAATAGAAGTAATAAAATGGTGTGACATGATAGAAGCTGAATTTTAAAATTCAGTCTAGAGCAGGAGAAATTGGAGGTCAAAGGTCATTCCTATGTTAATTTAATTTGAAAATTTTGCATTGTAAAAATATGAACAAATGACACATGCTACTCAACATTTGAAATAGGGTTTCTCTTGCCAATTTTTTTTTTTGAATGCCAATCTTTTTTCCTATTTTTCTCAAAAAATAACTATATATACTTTAACCTACTTACATTAATGTATTATATTTAGAACAACATTTATTATGTAATTTAAGGAAGTTTTAGAACAAAGGTAAGAATCCACTGATTATGTAGATTGACAGGTCGCATTAATTTAATGCCCCTAAATAATCTAATGTGAGTTTGCAAGTTGTTGTTACACTTCAATCAGGGATGAAGTTTTCCTAGTTTTATTAAATACATAAAGGAACAAGATATTACTTTCCTCTGTGCTAACTCATTTTAAATAATGTTTAATATATTGTTTAAATTTACTGAGCAATATAAGTTAAATATCTTCATATAATAAATTTATCAGCTGATATTCTAATTTTCATAATATTTGAAGTATGGTACATATATCTTTCTAAATATAGAATTAGAATTTCTTTTCGAAAATACAAATATATACATATATAACTAATTTTGTGTACTTACTTGTGATTTTTTATTTTTTAGATCTAGACTGATGAAAGACAGTACATTTGAAGATAAAAACGCAGAGAGTTCTCTCTCATCTCAAACTAAAGATAAAAGTGGTCAAACTGTAACAAGTGGAACATCAGTTATGTCTTCATCAGTTCTTTCAGAAAGGAGTAATATTAAAAAACCTGCTACAAGAGGCAGATTAAGAAGATCTTCTAGGCAGAGTATAGAAAATGGAGAATCAGGTGATGAAGCTTGCTGCATGAGAATTGGTGGGATGATCCGTAATAAAGCTTTTGATTTGGTGCCACAGACTAAATTACTTTCTTCAGCTAAACCAAAACTAGAAACCAAATCAAAAGTCAGACGGCATAGAGGAAGTCAAGAATTTCAGAAGAGTGGTAGTGTTGGTGATGATCTTTCAATTGATGGTAGTCATGGAGTAAGATTTGTAGATGATGATGAAACTGAATCATCTACTGATTACAGAGACATTGATGAAAACAGTGTATTTTTACTTGAATTTGCATGTCATTCTGATGCACAAACAATATCAAGAGGTGAAAGCTGTATGGACTATTCTGAAAGTGGTTATTATACATCAGATGTAACAACAAAAGATGATGATAACATTCCTGAAGAAGTAATATCCGATAAAGAAAAATTTAAAGAATCTCAAATTGTTGAGACATCTGAAACTAAAAATGTAGATACTTGTTTGACAAAAAATGAAAAAGATGTATTTGATTTTCAAAAAACAAGTGAAAATTCAGAATCTGATGCTTTAAAAATAGTATCCAAAGAAAATGGGACAGATGTGGAAGTTGAAAGTCAAAAAACTGATGTCAGTTTGGATGAAACATCCAAAGAAATGTCTCACTCTGATGCTACAGAAGATGCTATACTTATTGAAGATAAGAAAAAAATTAAAAAAGTGCCTAATCAAATTAAAAAGAGAATAAAATCACCACCACGGCCCCCACCACCACCACCACCACCACCACCACCACCACAAAAGTGTGAAGATATATCACAGCAGGTAATTTTAGATCATGAATCAGTTTGTAAAAATGAAATTAAATCTGTTGAAGATGAACAAACTGTTAATTTGAAAGAGAAAGTAAGTGATTCAATACAAAATGAAGATATTGTACTTCCAAAAGAAGTAGAAAGTAAACCTAAAAAAAGAGTTGTTTCTCCTCCCAGACCACCTCCTCCAAAGTTGACTGAAGTAGAAAAACTGGAAGAAGTAACCAAAACTGAAACTAAATCAGAGTATATTAATCCATTTGAAGAAGAAACTAAAACTGAAGATGTAGCTAAACTAGAACTCGATATTATTGAAAATGAGGCTAAACCAGAACTTAATATTATTGAAAATGAAACTAAATTAGAACAAGTAAATATAAAAGAAATTGAATTGAAGTCAGAAACTGTTAATGAAGACAAAAATATAACAGATGCATGTAAGTTAAAACAGCAATCATTTCCAACTAAAAAAATATATACATTTCCAAGAAAATATCCACCTCCAATTCCAGTTAAACCATTTGCTAAAAAAGAACAAAAAGAAAATGATGTAGAGTATGATAAAGAAAACATTGAAAAGTCAGATACTTCTAATAAAGAAAAAGAAGTTTCAAAATTGTCTTCTGTATCACCAAAAACATTTCCCAGAAGTGGAAAACGTAGTCCAATGCGAATCACTCCATTGAAAAAAATAGAATCTGAATCGGCAATGAAGTCTCCTGAAAAATCAATTCTTACTACTGTTGTTAAAAATTCTTATCTTGAAGGACTTCAATCTCTTCCTTCTCAGAAATCTCCAAAATTAAAACGAAATATACCATCTCGGCCACCACCACCATTGCCTCGTATTCAACATGGTGATGCTACAAATTCTCTTGGAGATTCTGAAGAAAATAAAATTATAACTGAAGATAAACAAGAGTTTCCTATTGAAGATGAAATTGTTAGTAGTGCTTTGAAATGCAATACAAATAATGTAAATCTTGATGAATCATTACCAGTTGAACAAGATTTGTCAGAAACCATTGAGAAAACTACAGCTCCTTTAGATAGTGTTGAAAATGATGATGATAAAAAGGTAGCATTAAATTCTGAATGTATTGATCATCAATTAGACGACACACACTGTTTTACTTGGCCAGTTGCAGCAGAAAGAAAAAAGAAAAAATTAAAATCTCCACCAAGGCCTCCGCCTCCATCAGAACTTCATAAAACACCAATTGTTACATCAGAAACAAAGATTAATGAAAAGGTAACTGAAATCTCAACTTTAGATTCACGAGGGAGAAAACGTGTAAAATCTCCACCTAGACCTCCTCTTCCATGTACTCGATTACCTAAAGATGATAAAATTAATGGAATGAAAAATAAAGATCAAACCACAAAATCTCCTCCAAGACCACCATTACCAGATCAAAAAACTTTAAAGAAAACAGATGATTATAGCTCTAAAGAGAGAGTCTCTGGTGAAGAAACTGGTGGAAAACGAGTAGTTTCTCCACCAAGACCACCCCCACCAATATATGAAAAACTCCCTAAACAGAAAACAAAATCAGATGTAATTTCTGATGATGCACAAGAGAAACCTTCAGTTGAAAGTAGAAAATCTGTAGCATCACCTCAAAGACCACCACCACCAATTTATGAAAAGATCATTACAAAGATAGAGGATAAAGATTTATCTGAAAAAATTATATGTGAGCCTCTTGATAAAGTAACAGAAGAAGAAGGAAAAATAGAGAAATTGTCTAGTTTACCTGAAACATCTGTCTCGGAAAATTCAACAACAACAAAAAAACGAGTGACATCACCTCCAAGACCACCACCTCCAATATATGAAAAATTGCATCCCAAAAAAGATGAAGCATTAACACATATTTCTGAAAAAGTATTAGAACAAAAACTAGAGCAGTCTCTAGAATCATCAGTTCCTGTATCACCTACCTCATCTATTGCAATGCATGAATATGAGGAAATAAAATCTCCTCCAATTTTTGATGAACAGCCATCTAAAAATTTGTCTACACTACCACCAAAAGCACCACCCAGAGTTAAAAGAAATAGATCTAGAACAGTAGAGATAGTTAGTTTAACAGAGAAACCACAAAGAAGGAAACGGAGAAGTCATTCTCTCTCTGATTCTGATGTTTCTAAAAAACTAGAAGACAGAGACTTATTAAGTGTATCACCACCCCTCAAGGACATAAAAACTCTGTATACTACTGTTCAGAAGGAACGTGGAAAGATGACATTTCAAGAACCAGATGTTAGTGAAGAAGGAAGAGCATCCCCAAGTTACGACAAAATGAAATTTAGACCATTGCCGCCGCCACCACCACCACCTCGATCTAGGTCGAGATTAAGTACTTCTCATTCTCCAGCAAGTTTAAGGAGAAGTTCTATAACAGATGATACAAAACCAGAAGTTAAGCAACAAGATATTGATTCTGAAATTAGAAAAGAAACAGCTGGAGAAGATACAGAAGATAAATTGGTTAATTGTGATGAGATTGCAAATATTTCAACTTCTTCATATTATACTGTAACAGAACAAGAATCTGATAAAAATGAAGATGTTGACATTTTAGAGAATATTAATACTGTTGAAGGAAGCGGAGAATCAAAATGTGCATTTTTTATAGAAAAATCAAAACCTAAAACTGAAAGAAGAAAATCTCAGAGTCCAATAAGATCTAAATCTTCTAGTCCAACAAAACAAAAATCAGGTACCTCCAGTTGGTATGATGAAAGTGATGTTTCTGGTGATCTTGGAGATGTTGATACATCTGTGAGCTCTCAGAAAGAATCTATGGAAGGAATCAACAACTGTGAAGAAACTAAAGACTCCAGTAATTCTCCCACTAATAAACAAAAACAAGGAAAAACAAAAGCAGAGACTTCAAAAAAGAATAGTAGAAGTTCAAAATTTTATTGTGATATTAATGTAACTACAGCAGGAGAACCACAAGATGAGAAGGAAGTAACAGAAAGTGAGCGTCCAGTTTCTTCAGCTAGTTTTGTTGAAAAATCAATACAGACATCACCAGAAAGAGAACTAAGTTCAGTTAAAGATGAGCATTCAGATGACACAGATGATTTATTAGATCGTGCTCGAACAGTACAAATGGAATTATGTTTAATGTTAGAAAGACGTAAAAGAAGAAAAGCTCAATCAACAGATGACACAAAGAGTTCATGTTCTTATTCTCCTTCACCAAAAGCTCTTCCTAGACATAAAATAAAACCTTTGGTTGATGTATCATCTGATCATTCTCCTCAGCCACAATCTACAGAATTCAGACTTCCTATATCGAGTGCACGATCATCTAATTCTGAATTAAGTTGGCAAGGATCATCATCTGAAGAAAGTGAAGATGAGAAAGCAGACCATTTACCTAGTTTTCTTCAAACAAAGAAACAAAAGAAGGCATTTTTTATTGCAAGAGAAATTATGACATCTGAAGAAGTTTTTCTTAGTTGTTTAAAGTTATTGAATGAAGTAAGTTTCAAAATTTTGAATTGTTTAATAATAGTTAAAAGTAGTAACAATAATGCATTGTAATCAAAACTCAATATTACATTAACAAGATGATTATATTATGTTTTCTTCTCAGTCAGTCATACTATTTATACAATTTTATTTAATGATAAGCAATTACTCTTTTCCAATAACAACTTTATAAAACTAATAAACATATTTACATAAAAAAAAGAAAATTTCTAAATTTGGATATCTTATGTTCAACATCTCTAAAATAACAAACACACTAACCTTATGTTTCTCCCAGCAGGATGGAGATAAAATTAATACAAAACAAATGCTTTTGGTCTGCTTTAGGTTGATGAAATTGCTTTGATATTTGAAGATGGAATGCACTGAAGAAAATATATGTATAAATTTAAATTCAAATTTTAACCAATGGGGTGTTGATGTACTAAGTCTTCTATAACAAACAATGTGTCTTATAAGTCTTATATGCCATATATGGGAAATTTGTTTTTCTTCTTTAAAGTTGATACATCTTTCCTGCTTTTCTGCTTTAAAGATTTCTAGCACTTCCAAAATCTTGAATTCTGTTTTGTTTGTTTTTATAATTGAAATTCTACTGCCATGAAACTTACTCAGAATTTCATCAATGCGNTTATCTTAATCTTCACTATCGTTACTTTTTGCCCACAAATAAAAACCCAGCGAAGCGGGTCCTTGCAGCTAGATTCTAGATTACTTAGAAAAACAGTCTTTTATATATAAAAAAACAAAAACTATATTACGTACAAATGTACGAACAAATAAAAACTCAGCGAAGCGGGTCCTTGCGGCTAGTAGTGTAATAAAACTATTGCATATGTATAATATTAAATTTAACAACAAAGTATTAAAATATTTTGTTAAATTGCATGATCCACCAAGTGGGTTGTCTCCCACGATGACTTTCTAGGGGAAGAGGTCCTATTTAGATGTTAAACATGTGAAGAAAATTCAAAAAACTTCACATAGCCAGTTTGTTGGTGAGGTACAAATCCACATTCAACTACCAGTTCAGAGATACTCACTCTATTATTAAATTGTTTTTGTTCAGTATCAATAGTTAATGATCACTTCCCAGGCATTGTTGTTGTAACAGAATTAATATTTAACTTAAAAATATTTACAAATTTTTGATGTTTGGTTTAAAAAGAAATTAAGTGCTTTTACATTGAAGAACATTTATGAACTTCTGAAATGAACCATTTAATTGAAAATTATGTTGAGAACTTCATGAATTTTTTAAATTTTACATGTTAAATGTATATTTCTTAGGGTTATAAATTATTTAATTAATAAAAAAGCACCCCTACTGACATTAATAGTAAATTTTAAAGTTCATAAGCACACATTATAGTGAAAGGACACTATAGGAGTAATTGACATGGCAGTATTGCTTCTAGCAGAAAGCAAGAGAAGTAAATGTTATTGTTTTTGTAAAAAAATATTTTTGAGGGCATATTAGTAAAAAGATATGGTTATGGCAGAATCCTAAATCTTATGCTTTGTAAAAATGTACCAGTATAAATTGTAAAGATCTGTACAGTACTATAGTTTTTTAGATCCAAGGAGTGTTTACTGTGTATATATACTTTATATATACAATTATATATTTATTGAAAGGATTTGATGATAAACTAATAAAAGTTGAACATCTATTACTTTATCTAATTTATTTTGATTTTCTTTACATCATATTTTAACAAATTTCATTTATGTAAGGGTATAATTGGGTTAAATTTATTTTTTAAAAATGAATGTTTCTTATGTAATAATATGAAAATTTTTAACACTTATGTGAATAACAAAACATAATTATTCATTTTCAATTTTCTCCTATCTAAATTGAAAATGAAATTATTATTATTAAAATGTTCTTGTTTATTCTACCTAGTAATTAAAATTATAGATGATATTGAATATGTTTCAAAACTTAAAAAATTATTTAATTTTTTTATAATTACATGCATCAATTTTTTATATTTATATAATTCTTACAAAATCAATAGAGAATGAATATAACTTTTAATACATTAATCTGTAATTTAAGGACTTATATTGTTCAGCTGCTTATTATTTGTACTATCTTAATCTTTGATAACAGTTTTTAAATTTATTTACTGATAATTCAATTAACATAAATCATATGAAGAGAGATCAAAGTCTTAAATACACTCTTTTAATCAGAGTATTGCACATTAGATTACAAATTTGAACTTAAATTATTAAACTAAGGCAATATTTTGATAAAATTTCTTATATTATTCTTTCAATTAAGAATATATTTTTATTTATGATGATATGAAATTATAATTTTTAAAGCAGATATGATTTTATATACTGAATGTTGTTAAATCAAAGATTTGTTAAGGTTAATATAAAAGTGAGATTATTCTAATAAAAATTTAAAAAATTATTATTTGTTATAATAGTTATAACAAATAAATAATCCAGATGATTTTAATTTAAAAGGAAATAGAGAAATTTTAGAAATAAACAATGATGATGATTTTACAAGTTGTTTTTTGAAAAACAGTAAATATTATTTATTTATAAACATAGTTACATAGAAACATAACCAAACAATTGCCTTAAATAATTTGGTTATAACTCCACTAATTTAATGATTAATACTAAGTAATAGTATTATTCATTAACCTCTAGTAGCAAATTATTTAGTATTAATCATTAAACTAGTGGAGTTATAGCTCAATTATTTAAGACAATTGTTTGGTTATGTTTCTATATACATATTGGCTTTGTGATGTTTGATAAACATAGTTAATTTGATAAATATGTACAGTACTTCAGTTCTGTACAAGTTTTATCTTGCTTTTATATTATTGAAATCAAAACCGAAATTTCTTTAGCTTCTGTTTAAGTTTGATAAGAACAAAACAGTAATATGATGCTTGGTTGTTTCATTCTCTTATCAATAATGCCATCAAATGATTACTTTTCAAATGTAATTGTTAGAAAACTCAACAAAATTACTTCAATGACTAATAATTTATTACAGGTTAAATTTATAAACATCTTTCATCTTTACTTATTTTACATATACAAGTAGATAAATAAAATTGACTAATGTCAGCAAATGGAGTAGTATAATTAGTAATCTGGCTGAAGGGAAACATAATATTATTTCTTTTAAATTACTAAATATTATTCTTAATATTTATAAATTATAACTAAAAATTTAAAAGTATTTAATTAAATATAATTCAAATATTGTTAATTAGAAGTTTTTATTCAACTTTTACCTTTGCTAAATTAATTAATAAAATATACAAGTTAGATAATTGGAATGCTATGTTTTATTATTAGTAATTCTGTAAACTTTCAGGGAAACATTATTTTAAAGTAATAATAATAATAAAAAATTTTGTGTAAAGTGTGAGAAATATTCTAAAAGAATATTGGATATTTGCCAGTGTGATCCAAACATGGTATATAGTATTTAGTTATATTTAGATCAGGTTGCTTGCACTGTTTGAATAGTGATTGTAAGTTCATAGGTCTGTATAACTATTTAAATCCTCCTTTTTTTAAATTTGTAAATTTTATAAAAAAACAATAACAAAGATAATTTTATTTATGTTTTTCTTTGATAATGATAGCAGTTTCTACTATCTATTTTTTAAATTTTACATGTTAAATGTATATTTCTTAGGGTTATAAATTATTTAATTAATAAAAAAGCACCCCTACTGACATTAATAGTAAATTTTAAAGTTCATAAGCACACATTATAGTGAAAGGACACTATAGGAGTAATTGACATGGCAGTATTGCTTCTAGCAGAAAGCAAGAGAAGTAAATGTTATTGTTTTTGTAAAAAAATATTTTTGAGGGCATATTAGTAAAAAGATATGGTTATGGCAGAATCCTAAATCTTATGCTTTGTAAAAATGTACCAGTATAAATTGTAAAGATCTGTACAGTACTATAGTTTTTTAGATCCAAGGAGTGTTTACTGTGTATATATACTTTATATATACAATTATATATTTATTGAAAGGATTTGATGATAAACTAATAAAAGTTGAACATCTATTACTTTATCTAATTTATTTTGATTTTCTTTACATCATATTTTAACAAATTTCATTTATGTAAGGGTATAATTGGGTTAAATTTATTTTTTAAAAATGAATGTTTCTTATGTAATAATATGAAAATTTTTAACACTTATGTGAATAACAAAACATAATTATTCATTTTCAATTTTCTCCTATCTAAATTGAAAATGAAATTATTATTATTAAAATGTTCTTGTTTATTCTACCTAGTAATTAAAATTATAGATGATATTGAATATGTTTCAAAACTTAAAAAATTATTTAATTTTTTTATAATTACATGCATCAATTTTTTATATTTATATAATTCTTACAAAATCAATAGAGAATGAATATAACTTTTAATACATTAATCTGTAATTTAAGGACTTATATTGTTCAGCTGCTTATTATTTGTACTATCTTAATCTTTGATAACAGTTTTTAAATTTATTTACTGATAATTCAATTAACATAAATCATATGAAGAGAGATCAAAGTCTTAAATACACTCTTTTAATCAGAGTATTGCACATTAGATTACAAATTTGAACTTAAATTATTAAACTAAGGCAATATTTTGATAAAATTTCTTATATTATTCTTTCAATTAAGAATATATTTTTATTTATGATGATATGAAATTATAATTTTTAAAGCAGATATGATTTTATATACTGAATGTTGTTAAATCAAAGATTTGTTAAGGTTAATATAAAAGTGAGATTATTCTAATAAAAATTTAAAAAATTATTATTTGTTATAATAGTTATAACAAATAAATAATCCAGATGATTTTAATTTAAAAGGAAATAGAGAAATTTTAGAAATAAACAATGATGATGATTTTACAAGTTGTTTTTTGAAAAACAGTAAATATTATTTATTTATAAACATAGTTACATAGAAACATAACCAAACAATTGCCTTAAATAATTTGGTTATAACTCCACTAATTTAATGATTAATACTAAGTAATAGTATTATTCATTAACCTCTAGTAGCAAATTATTTAGTATTAATCATTAAACTAGTGGAGTTATAGCTCAATTATTTAAGACAATTGTTTGGTTATGTTTCTATATACATATTGGCTTTGTGATGTTTGATAAACATAGTTAATTTGATAAATATGTACAGTACTTCAGTTCTGTACAAGTTTTATCTTGCTTTTATATTATTGAAATCAAAACCGAAATTTCTTTAGCTTCTGTTTAAGTTTGATAAGAACAAAACAGTAATATGATGCTTGGTTGTTTCATTCTCTTATCAATAATGCCATCAAATGATTACTTTTCAAATGTAATTGTTAGAAAACTCAACAAAATTACTTCAATGACTAATAATTTATTACAGGTTAAATTTATAAACATCTTTCATCTTTACTTATTTTACATATACAAGTAGATAAATAAAATTGACTAATGTCAGCAAATGGAGTAGTATAATTAGTAATCTGGCTGAAGGGAAACATAATATTATTTCTTTTAAATTACTAAATATTATTCTTAATATTTATAAATTATAACTAAAAATTTAAAAGTATTTAATTAAATATAATTCAAATATTGTTAATTAGAAGTTTTTATTCAACTTTTACCTTTGCTAAATTAATTAATAAAATATACAAGTTAGATAATTGGAATGCTATGTTTTATTATTAGTAATTCTGTAAACTTTCAGGGAAACATTATTTTAAAGTAATAATAATAATAAAAAATTTTGTGTAAAGTGTGAGAAATATTCTAAAAGAATATTGGATATTTGCCAGTGTGATCCAAACATGGTATATAGTATTTAGTTATATTTAGATCAGGTTGCTTGCACTGTTTGAATAGTGATTGTAAGTTCATAGGTCTGTATAACTATTTAAATCCTCCTTTTTTTAAATTTGTAAATTTTATAAAAAAACAATAACAAAGATAATTTTATTTATGTTTTTCTTTGATAATGATAGCAGTTTCTACTATCTTAATTTTAAAAGAAATGAAATATAAAATTTCAATTTTCTTTAAAACTTATCATGTTAATTTAAAGATATCAAGCAAATGCTCATTTAAGTTATGTACTATGCTAAAATTAATTGTTTAGATTAAATGATAATATGTATTATGTACTTAGTTGTTAATGCAATATTACTTTGTTTATTGTTTAAAAGAAAAAATTCTACATTTACATCTTTTATATTTTTCAAATTTTTATTATATATGTTACAGTCAAAACCCGTTTTTAGTTAGAACGCGTTTTAACTAGTTGAAACTAGTTTATACTGAATGTCTTTGTTATAACCCGTTTTGTCTAGTTGAAACTAGTTTATACTGGATGTATTTGTTAAAACCCGTTTTAACTCAATGAATTTCAGTCAAAACTAGTTTTAACTCAAATTCATTTTTGACTACAGTAAATTTTAGTTTTAACTAGACAAAACGAGTTTTGTCTAGTTAATTTGCTGCTGTACATGTTTTGATTTTAGATAAAACTAGTTTTAACTTTTAACATTAGTTAAAACTAATTTTAGCTACATAAATATGTTTGGGNTCTCCTCCAAGACCACCATTACCAGATCAAAAAACTTTAAAGAAAACAGATGATTATAGCTCTAAAGAGAGAGTCTCTGGTGAAGAAACTGGTGGAAAACGAGTAGTTTCTCCACCAAGACCACCCCCACCAATATATGAAAAACTCCCTAAACAGAAAACAAAATCAGATGTAATTTCTGATGATGCACAAGAGAAACCTTCAGTTGAAAGTAGAAAATCTGTAGCATCACCTCAAAGACCACCACCACCAATTTATGAAAAGATCATTACAAAGATAGAGGATAAAGATTCATCTGATAAAAATATACCTGAGCCTCTTGATAAAGTAACAGAAGAAGAAGGAAAAATAGAGAAATTGTCTAGTTTACCTGAAACATCTGTCTCGGAAAATTCAACAACAACAAAAAAACGAGTGACATCACCTCCAAGACCACCACCTCCAATATATGAAAAATTGCATCCCAAAAAAGATGAAGCATTAACACACATTTCTGAAAAAGTATTAGAACAAAAACTAGAGCAGTCTCTAGAATCATCAGTTCCTGTATCACCTACCTCATCTATTGCAATGCATGAATATGAGGAAATAAAATCTCCTCCAATTTTTGATGAACAGCCATCTAAAAATTTGTCTACACTACCGCCAAAAGCACCACCCAGAGTTAAAAGAAATAGATCTAGAACAGTAGAGATAGTTAGTTTAACAGAGAAACCACAAAGAAGGAAACGGAGAAGTCATTCTCTCTCTGATTCTGATGTTTCTAAAAAACTAGAAGACAGAGACTTATTAAGTGTATCACCACCCCTCAAGGACATAAAAACTCTGTATACTACTGTTCAGAAGGAACGTGGAAAGATGACATTTCAAGAACCAGATGTTAGTGAAGAAGGAAGAGCATCCCCAAGTTACGACAAAATGAAATTTAGACCATTGCCGCCACCACCACCACCACCTCGATCTAGGTCGAGATTAAGTACTTCTCATTCTCCAGCAAGTTTAAGGAGAAGTTCTATAACAGATGATACAAAACCAGAAGTTAAGCAACAAGATATTGATTCTGAAATTAGAAAAGAAACAGCTGGAGAAGATACAGAAGATAAATTGGTTAATTGTGATGAGATTGCAAATATTTCAACTTCTTCATATTATACTGTAACAGAACAAGAATCTGATAAAAATGAAGATGTTGACATTTTAGAGAATATTAATACTGTTGAAGGAAGCGGAGAATCAAAATGTGCATTTTTTATAGAAAAATCAAAACCTAAAACTGAAAGAAGAAAATCTCAGAGTCCAATAAGATCTAAATCTTCTAGTCCAACAAAACAAAAATCAGGTACCTCCAGTTGGTATGATGAAAGTGATGTTTCTGGTGATCTTGGAGATGTTGATACATCTGTGAGCTCTCAGAAAGAATCTATGGAAGGAATCAACAACTGTGAAGAAACTAAAGACTCCAGTAATTCTCCCACTAATAAACAAAAACAAGGAAAAACAAAAGCAGAGACTTCAAAAAAGAATAGTAGAAGTTCAAAATTTTATTGTGATATTAATGTAACTACAGCAGGAGAACCACAAGATGAGAAGGAAGTAACAGAAAGTGAGCGTCCAGTTTCTTCAGCTAGTTTTGTTGAAAAATCAATACAGACATCACCAGAAAGAGAACTAAGTTCAGTTAAAGATGAGCATTCAGATGACACAGATGATTTATTAGATCGTGCTCGAACAGTACAAATGGAATTATGTTTAATGTTAGAAAGACGTAAAAGAAGAAAAGCTCAATCAACAGATGACACAAAGAGTTCATGTTCTTATTCTCCTTCACCAAAAGCTCTTCCTAGACATAAAATAAAACCTTTAGTTGATGCATCATCTGATCATTCTCCTCAGCCACAATCTACAGAATTCAGACTTCCTATATCGAGTGCACGATCATCTAATTCTGAATTAAGTTGGCAAGGATCATCATCTGAAGAAAGTGAAGATGAGAAAGCAGACCATTTACCTAGTTTTCTTCAAACAAAGAAACAAAAGAAGGCATTTTTTATTGCAAGAGAAATTATGACATCTGAAGAAGTTTTTCTTAGTTGTTTAAAGTTATTGAATGAAGTAAGTTTCAAAATTTTGAATTGTTTAATAATAGTTAAAAGTAGTAACAATAATGCATTGTAATCAAAACTCAATATTACATTAACAAGATGATTATATTATGTTTTCTTCTCAGTCAGTCATACTATTTATACAATTTTATTTAATGATAAGCAATTACTCTTTTCCAATAACAACTTTATAAAACTAATAAACATATTTACATAAAAAAAAGAAAATTTCTAAATTTGGACATCTTATGTTCAACATCTCTAAAATAACAAACACACTAACCTTATGTTTCTCCCAGCAGGATGGAGATAAAATTAATACAAAACAAATGCTTTTGGTCTGCTTTAGGTTGATGAAATTGCTTTGATATTTGAAGATGGAATGCACTGAAGAAAATATATGTATAAATTTAAATTCAAATTTTAACCAATGGGGTGTTGATGTACTAAGTCTTCTATAACAAACAATGTGTCTTATAAGTCTTATATGCCATATATGGGAAATTTGTTTTTCTTCTTTAAAGTTGATACATCTTTCCTGCTTTTCTGCTTTAAAGATTTCTAGCACTTCCAAAATCTTGAATTCTGTTTTGTTTGTTTTTATAATTGAAATTCTACTGCCATGAAACTTACTCAGAATTTCATCAACGCGGGCTAGAGGGAAATTATCAAGTCCTTGGATCTCAACAGGGACATTAGCGAGACAATTAATGGGTAAGACTTGATTCCTACCTGGGTTGTGCAGTTTAATATTCATCGATTTCCTCAGACCGTCCACTATTTCAGGGATGCTATTAATAACACCCATCCCCAAGATATCCTCATACTCAACATGATCAGGGAAGGACATACATGCAATGCTAGTGGTATGTGCGTGATTGCAATAAATTATCGTAACTTGCAGAATTTGTTCACATTCAGTTACTATTCCATTAATTCCCCGGATGCCCATTTTATCCTCTTCTACGATGGCTTTTCGGACATAGGCACTTGGTATCCGTCTTAAAGTTAGTGAATTTAATAGAGACTTTTCTGCCACAGTATCTGTGAGGAATGTCATATCTAGATTGTTTATTGTACTCTTAATGAGGGTAAGACCCTTATTTGATTGGAAGACTTGCATGGCCAGCTTTATCTTAACACTAGGCGTGAAATACTGGCTATTATTATGTTCCTTTACAAGTTTAAATTAGACTTGCCTCGTTTTGGGCAACCACGAGCAAAATGACCACTATTACCGCATATAAAGCATTTCTTGTTTGTGATTCTATTTTCCCTATCCTGATTATCTATGAGTTTACCAACTGCCTCCATAAGGGCTTCGATCTCTCTCTCCAATCTCTCAATCTTGTCCCTGCAGTCAACCCTGGGGACTGGAGTGTTATTGTGCTCACTATCAAATGGTCTAAGATTCTCTTTTATTGCTATATTAATTTTTCTTTGCTTGTTTTGGCCACTACACTCTATCTCAATACTTTCCTCAATTTCTTCAAGCTCAAATGCTTCCTCCAGAGATTTTGGAGATCACCTCAATATGTTATTTTTTATCTTTCCACTTAATCCTTTTATAAAGCTTTCCAATATTATATCATCATGCAAGGCTTCGATTTTACTATGATCTTTTACTGCTCTGGATAATAGAATTCTAGTACGTATCATGAAATCCGTCATGGATTCATTGACCCCTTGCCTTAAATTTAGAAGTTGATAGATAATATTCTTGTCCTTGGCTCTTCTCTTATGGAAACATTTAACCAACTCCTGCTTTATATCCTAATAAGATGATGGGTACTGTTCTAAAAGACAAAAAAAAAAAAGTAGCCAAAGGTTCCCTTTTTAACCTGGTTTGGAAGACCACTATTTTTACCACATTATTCCAGCCTGCTAGATTGGAAATGTTCTCCACAGTTTGAAAAAACTGTCTCATGTTAACAGAGTCACCCTGTGAATAAGAAAACATGGGGATCATTCCCAGAAATCCCATTACTACAAAGGTAGGGTTACTATTGGCCCCGTCATTATGTATGGTACTTTTGACTTGACTATTTGTCGCCATACCAAATTTTTTTTTTTTTGATTAAACTTAAGAATCAAAACAAAACTGTAATGATGCACAAAAAAAAAAGAGGATTCTGCCGATACAGGACCAATGAGGAGCTGTTATAGTCGGAATCCTGTTGCGGATGCCAAATGTAAGATATGCACGTGGTGAATGTAATCCAACTAGAGGATAAGCATATAACACACATATATGTTCTTCCTTCACCCGTGTTTATTTACAGGATTCTTTTATACATTCTAACACTCCTCGTTTTTGTTCTTTTACATACAATTTGGCAGATACTCGGACAGAATCGTTAAGTATAATCTCACAACAAAATTATTCACCGCGGTACAAAAAAGGAACTATAACTAAATACTTAAAACTACTTATACAAAAAAAAAGGAGGAAGAAAAGATAGACAATAGAATAGCTGGATATATGATGATAGAATGGATACCCAAAGTGTTGACAATCTTGAAGTGATGATGGTGATTGCTGAATTATTAAATCTCACAGAAATTGTTGATTGTAGAACTATCAGGTTCTCTCAATAAGCTTCCGAAGATCCTTATATCAAGATATATTTCGGGCTCCTCTCGAAAGCTAGCTTAGGCTTATCGTCTCCTTTGTTCTCCAGTTGATGCCAGAACAACCTGGAGGTCCTCACAACACGTCCTATCTCTCCAACGTCTAAGCCAAAAAGTAAAAGCCTTATTCTACTCTTAGTCCTCAGGCTACCCCTTTTCCTTTGTCTTGAAATTAGGTCACCACCACCTGAACAGGGAAGGGTTAGGAAAGAAGTTTCTAGAAGGTGATAGATAAAAGAACTAACAAAGAGGATGAAAACAAAATAAATACAGTACTAAGAATAATATATACAATATACAAAATAAGGCATATGACCACAATACATTTTTTAAAGTTATCTTTTGGTTGAACCTATGTATATTAGGTCCTTTTGGAATCTTTTGTCTCTAATTGGTATTTTATAAATCCCAGAGGCTCTTTGGTAGTTAACACATTTTGGTCTGATCTTTTTGCCACACTTCTGTGTGCTGACTTTTTACCATATTTATACAATTGTGCTGTTTGAAAATGAGTAACTTCATGGTTTTCATTATTAAAGTGTGTTAAAGATTGTTCTTTTCTGTTTAATCTTATATATATTATGTAAGGATCCATTGATATAGTTTTGATTTTAGATGGTATGCCTCTGATTGCATAATATAAAATTCAAAATTTTAATGAAATGCCTAAAGTAACAGTTTTATCCTTAAATGTAAATTGACCTATCAAATCTTGGCACTTTAAAGTTGTTACAGTAGAGCGTTGATTATCCGAATCAATTGGGGACAGATTGTTCGGATAACCGATTATGTACAAAAAAATACATTATTAATAAAGTATATTAGTATATCCCAATAATAGTATATTAATATATCCCATGTTTAAATTTTTCTCCATTGTGTGTTGCTTTGTGTTGAATTTTCATTGATGTTAAGCCTAACAAAAATTTTTATAATAATAATCATGGCTATTGTACCATTAAAATTATTTCTGTATTTTGTACAAACAAAATAAATATATTGAAAAATATAAAAACAGAAAAAAATATTATACTTTAGAAGTTAATCTAGTATCAAAAATGTTCGATTTGGCACAACACAGTCTGACTGGAACACTTTCAGTTAGCTGACGTTTTGGTTGATTGGCATTTGGATAATTGACGCTCTACTGTATTTAAAAATTTTTTTAAATATAACAATTTTATAATGGACTAGTACAGTACATACACACACAATTTGTCAATTTATTGCATTATTGGCCAGTTAAATTCATGAATTTAGCTTTATATATATCCTTATTTAGAACTAAGCATTCATACTGTATAAATTTCAATGTAAAGTGTGACTCACATGTTGACATTTTTATAACTGGTTGTGATCAGTTAATCTTATTGATCATTTCATTCTGAGATGGAAAGAATATAACTCTGATAGAAATGATGAACAAGAGAAAGCTAAAGATTTTGCTGATGGTAGAAAAGATATTTGTCACAAAGACCATAAAGGAAAACAAAAAGAAAAAAATCAGAAATTACAAAAGAATTTTGACATTCTATTGAATACTCTTTCTATGTATCTGAAAAACAGAGGATATTTTGGAAAGATGTAATGAACAAAGTCAGACAATAGAAAACAAAGCATAAATGTTCTGGATATTGAGAAGTTCAAGAATATTACTGTCAATGGAAAATTTCAAGTAAAAGCTTAATAATATGAATAACAGCTAGAATATATAGAATTCAAAGCAAGCAGAGGATGGCTAGATAAATTTAAGAGGCATGGAATAGTTTTCAGTAAGGGGCCGTCCATAAATTACGTAAGGGCAATTTCAAGCATTCTAGACCCCCACCCACCCCTGTGTAAGAAACTGTAATATTTTCTTTGATCCCCCTTTCCTATCTTACGTAATATTTTGGCATAATTTTATAGAAAGATTTTAACCAAAAAAAATTTTTTTATGAAACCCTAAAAACCTTAGGTCCAAAATATATAATTATTAATTAGTTAATTAATGTGTACTATTATTTATAAAAGACTTTGTGAACAAATTTAAAAATGTAAAAATTTAATGAATTTGAATGAACAATTTATTTTAAGAACTTTATTTTTTAATTATCAACAATCTTTTCATTATTATTAATCAACGTCATAATATTCACTTTTATATTAATTTTAATTTTCACAAAAGACGCAAAAACTTCGCCAGATCAACTAGCTAGTGCACGTGTAAACAGAAACGTCATACAAAATAAAACAAGAGAGAATAGAGAGAAATCACATTCTGTTGCCATATTGATTACATCTTGGCTAAGGTCAAGAAAATAAACTACATGCTGCTAAAATGTGCTAGGTACACCTGGGGACTAAATAATAAAGCTTATAAAACCTTATATAATGGAGCAATACAACCAATGCTATTTTATGCGGCCTCTGGCTGTGATCATGTAACTAGTAAAAATTCAGTAGCAAATAAATTACTCTCCATTCAAAGCCAGTTTGCCATCAGAATTTCAAAGTGCTGCAGAACTGTTTTTACTAATGCCTCTCTGATACTAGCGGAGCTCCTTCCTTTGCCACTATGTATTGTAGAAAAGGTTTTAAACTACTACATCAGAACTACAAATATCAAGGCTCAACAGCGGTCTCTACTCCTATCTTTGGCTGTTCATATGCTACCACATTACAATTACCCTACTATCTCTGATCATCATCCTGTAAATGAGGTTATTTGGTGTCATCTGCTTCCTCCATGGATAATCATGCAGACATTAATATCTACACAGATGGGTCCAAAAGCTCCCTTCTTGCTGGCTCAAGTATCTGTACCTTCCTCCAAACTGACATATTTTGTTAAAAATATGTTAGAAGGTACAGATACCTCCCACATATCTCCATCTATCAAGCTGAAGAAGATGCTGACTACCAAGCTGTCCAGTGGGCCACTTCACTACCAAATAGTGTTTCTCAAACGGGATTCCGGAATCCCGGTTGTTTTTTTAACCTGGGAAATATCCCGGGAAATTTTTCTTATCCTGGGAAATCCTGCATATTTCTTAAAAATTCACTTTTTTTCTTATTTTGTGTTAAGGTTAAGAAATTTTGCAAATAGAAAGCATAATTATCTCATTCACTATCAGAATACATTTGTATTTATTAATTTTAAACCTACCTATTAGTTTTTTTTAAATTTTTGCTCGTTATGGCATGTCACAAATGGTCGATAATCAATATGTAGCTTATTTGTGGCAAGACACTGAAAATTCTTTACTTGTCAGAACCTGTAATATATGGAATAATTGTGCTTGCGCTGTCTTAATTTTTAACCATGCCCAGTAGCTTCAATAAATGCGTAACGCCAGATTGTGCAAATTGGGCAAAGATACAAATGAGTATAAAGTCTGCAAGTATGAAGTTTTTCTTCATAAACATGATTATTAAAGCCAAACGAATTGCCGAATTATTGAGCTGTAAGCTTGATGCCACTATTAAAGCAGCCGAGGTAGACAAATCAAAAATACTAGAGAGCAAAAGAAGTACTACAATCTGGAAAACAAACTTGAAATCTTCCAGACTACAGGTGAAAAAACACATAATATCTGTCTTCTCTTAAATGCATTAAACACTATTCCAGTCACATCAATTGAATCGGAAAGGGCATTCTCAGTAGTAAGACTTTCATTACTAAAATAAGAATTAGAGTGAGTGATTGGAGTATTGATCATCTTTGCTTTTTAAAACCTTATAAAAGTTGTATTATATTTTATTTAAAAAACGAAAATTACCTTCTAAGTTATAAGTTTGATCTAAGTTCAATTTTTAATTTTTAACTCAATTCAAAGCATTTTTGTTGTTGTTGTTGTATGCAGTTTCTAGCAAACTTTAATAAATTTTTTTCTATTTGTGAAAATTTCTACGTAATTCAAAGATAATTTATATTATATATCTTACACAGCATTATTAGTATGATTTTGAATGATACAGAACTTTAAAATTACTTTAAAAAATGAAAAATAATTATATAATTTAATTTCAAGATATTTTGTATACCTTAAAAATAATTGATTTTATCCCGGGATCCCGGGAAACAGTTCACTTTTATCCCGGAATTCCGGGACAAGCAAAAGACCGAGAAATGAGAAACCCTACTACCAAACAAAACTCTCTATCAACATTTACGGTGATTCTCAGTCTGTCATAAAAGCTCTATTAAATCCCAATTGCAATAGCAATAAAATCACATATATTCAGCACCATATTAAAAATCATGTAAATAAGATAACTTCTATATTTGTTCCTGGCCATACTGGCATACTAGGAAAGCCTACTTTGAGGCTAAGTCAGCTGCAAAGGACACTGATTTGGACTACACTCATCCCTCTCTTATATAGCAGCCTTAAAAATTATATTCATGACAATGCTATACAAAAGTGGAATCAGTAAAAGTAGTTTAGCAGTAAAACTAGTAGAATAACAAGACTTTATTTTCCTAGTGTTGAATGTACGTTCTCATCACCACTTAGAGATTTAACATTTGCTACTGCTCAACTACTTACTGAGCATGGTAATTTTATCAATAGAAGCTACCTGGCAGAAACTGCTTCTTGTTTTGCTCCACAGAAAACCTAGACACTGTCGACCATATGATCTATCATTGTTCAATTTACGATCAAGATAGACTTATTCTGAAATTAGAAATTTTTACACTTGGTTTCAGGTGGCCATGTCCACTCGATAAGCTTGTTCAGAAACCACTGTTTTATGCTTTTTACAATTATGTTAAAAAAATATGAAGAAGAGACTATAATTTCACATTTTAGTTTTCACTAAAAGCTGAATACTAATTTTATGTTTACTTTGTATCATGTATTTTGGTTTATGTATTCTTAGTGTTATTCACCCATAGGAGTGGTGCACTTATTCTAATAAAAAACAAGAGAGAAACCACCACATGGCCTTTCTCCTATGACAAAAAATGTATAGAGTGTGAATCTGCTAGCATTTCCTGCGTTTCTTTATGCAGTGAGAGTGTAGCGAAATGATGTCATGAGCAGTGTTTGCCAATTAGAAACCAGTTTCAGTGTGTTTGCTGTAAAGTGCTTCTTGAGTGCTGCATAAAGAAACGTGGCTGTTATTACTCTATCACATCACACAAGACAATAAGCATTCTTAATAGAATCCGCCAAATTGAAGTCAAATTCTAAATGCCACCACTTAATGAAATCAAAAAATAAAAATAAGAATATTACTTAAGACTAGATCTATTACCCCCACTCTTGAGTAAGAAATCCTTAACCCCCGCCCACCCCAAAATACCTACGTAATTTATGGATGGCCCCTAAAATCTGTAGTGAAAGTTCAGAAATGCAAGAGGGAGATTGCACAAAATGGTTGAAAAGCTTACCAAAAATTGTAAAAAGCTTTATCCCGTATATTTTTAATGCAGATGAAAAAGATATATTTAGTGATTGCAAATTTACCAGCTTCTTATTACTGATAAATGCAAAATTTTCAAAATGTTACTGCTTTATCAGTAAATTATTGGTAATTTTTACTTTTCTGTCTGTTATATATAACAGAGGGAAAATATGAGGATTGGTAAAAAAAATGACCCCCCAGATATTTACAATTTTGGACTCAGGCTTTGAAATGTCGAGAAATGCAAAAAAATCTGGGGTTTTTTCTGTATGTATGGATGTAAGTGTCTGTGTTGGGACATGATTTTGTTTGTCCTCTTTGAAGCTTACTTAATAACTCCTATGCTATTTGTCAAAAATCTAAAATTTTGTAAGGAGGCTTGTTTATTAGGGGGATTGATGCTATTAAATTTTGGTGGTTAAAGGTCAATGGGATGGAAAGATAAAGGGATTGTGTGTATATCAAGTAGGGTCAGACTTAATGATGATTTTACTCATTATTAGCATTTACAATTTTTTATAAAACCCATCTTCACCCTCAAAATTAAGCTTTTTGTTATTTTATAACAGTTAAAAATAAAATATCATAACAGATGGCACAACCAAATGTTGCTGGGAAAGTTCAGCAATTTGTTGCAGGATTTTTAAATTTTGAATCCAAATGTTAATTTAGTGTTCTAGTGATTGTTTAGTTGCCAACTCATCAGTGAGTTGACAACTAAACAATCTTTAGTGCTCTATGACCAATTGAATTCCCTTTATCATATTTTGAAAAGCAAAACTTTTGTTGTTTGTGAAATAGAGCATGCTGTGCTTTTTTAGTTTCTATGATTAAATAAATATCTTTCACTTTGTCAACTAAAATCACTATTGCACTTAAAGCAGAAACAGCTCATGACAGCACTGTGGAACTGCATCTTTAACAAAAATAAAATCTCAAAAAATTAATATTTTCATCTAAGCCTGCACTGATCAAAACACATGAAATCAAAATGATTCTCTTAGGATTATATGCTGCATGCTCTCTGTGACAGCATCCCAACATTCAACATTAGATAGACATGAGCTGCAACTGGTTAAGTGAAAACAAATTGCAAAACTGTCCAGCATAGTGCTGTAAAATATGATACTTTAAAAATTTGAAAAAACTATAAATACTAATTTATAAGATAAATGATATATACTATTTTTATGGTTTAAATAAAAACATTTGACACTTGTGTTTTTCATGCATATTTATATTTTTATGTATTAAAAGTTTTGCAGATAAATATTTGGCTTAAAAATTTATTACCAATTGTGGCTTGGTATCTAATATGGATACTCTCACAGGAGGATGTGTGGCACACAACTAATAAAATTGTTTTGATTTTGTAAAATATTTTGATTAATCTGGTTTGATAAAACATTAATTCTAACATTGTATAATAATTTACATAATTACAATATAATAAAAGTCAAGACATTTTTTGTGATTTTATTTTTCTTTGAGGATGCTGTAGTTTTGCAGTGCTTCTCATGAGCTGTTGCTTATTGCATGTCTATGAATTTTTATCAAATTTACCAGTAAAAATATCAAATTATTAGTAAATTAACCAATGCATTTTTTACCTGATTACTGCTAAACTGTTTACTGGTAATGCAATCCATAGGTGTTTTTTTATTTAAATATCTGCCAGACAGAACAATGATGATCAAAGATGATTCTATATAAAGGAGATTGAAAACAAAAACCTGTAATTCTTCTTCTGGGAGCAAACATGGCAGATAATGAAAAGCTGCCATTGTTGTTAATTGGAAAATCTTTAAAGCCTCATGTTTCTGAAATGTCAATACAATATGCCAGCAAATAAGAAAACATTGATGTCAACGCTTTGGTGTTTGATTATATTTGTAAGTAAACTGCTGAGGAAGTGAGAGTAGTTATAAGAGTTTGGATTGAACCTGTCAAATGCAATATGAATAATTAACAAAGTTTTGAATGAAGTTCAACAAAGTACCATTGTCACCAAATCAACAAATTGGGTCACAATTTTACGATGCTTTGAATAAATTGGAATTTTTATCAGAATCCATCAACTATATCAAAGAAGACTGACTAATCTCATTATAGCAATAAGTGATGAAAAAATGTTGTTCAGAGATTTTGTCAACAATGACCTAGACACTTATCTGAAGACATCATTGCTGAAGTAAAGAATTAAGTGCAAGAAACAAGCAACACACAGCATAGAACTTTAAACCACTCCAGTAAAAACTTTTTCTGTTTGAATGTATTCAAAATGTTTGTAATGCTGTTTTTTATACATTCCAATTTGGAATGTCAGATGAAAGAATATCTTTCTCAGAGATTAAAAATGTTTCTCCATAATTTACTTTCATTAAAGTGTTTACTGGAGTGGTTTAAGGTTCTATGCTGCATGTTTCATATATTGTGACTCCAGTCTATTGAAGATTAAAATGTTGCAAGATACAATCAATGAAGACAAGGAAGAAATATTGTAAATCCTATCAAGCCAAATATCCTGCTATCCTTACATATAGAGAAACCAGAAAAGCTTTCAAGCTTTTAACAAGATTTTTAGAAAATACATCATTTATAAAACAAGATGCTTTAGATGTGGTTGATTGCATTGAAAACATTGTTGAGAAAGATGCAATGAATCATTGACAAGGAGCCTCTGTTATGAGACTTTTTCATTAATAATGTCAATTTTTTGTTATTTTGTTTAATATGTAGAATAAAAGAATTATAATGTTTATAAGTCCAACTCCTATATTGTTTATTTCCATATTTACACTTTCATTAAAACAATGGTGGTCTTTGTAAATGTAAAATGCTTCTCTCTTCCTCTTCAGTTATTGAATCTACTGTATTATTCTGGTTTGTTTTATTTATGTGTAAATTTATAGAAATTGCAATATAAAAGAATCTTCATAGAGGCAGTTATTCTAGGATTTCTGAACAAATTTTATGTAAATTGAGAAGAAATAATGATTATTTTTTACACTCTATTCTAATATGTGAATTTTTATATTTTCTAGGATTATCGTGCTTGCATTAAAAAAGCCAATGAAGAAAGAGGTGGAACCATAATATCAGAAGAAATGATAAATTGTTTCCTTGGTTATTTTCCTCAGTTGCAAACTTTGAATCAGAATCTGTTGAATGATTTGAAAGATAGAATTGAACATTGGTGAGTTTGTTTAATTTTTGAAATAATTAATTTGCTTTTATAAATGAAATAAATTACAATATTAGTGAGTTTGTGCAATGGTATTTTCCATTGTGCTTAAAAGTTTGTAAATAGTATAACATTAAACATTATAGATGGCATTTATGGGAGAACTTATTATACTTATATTTCATTTTGACATGAGACTACAGTAGATCATCAATTATCCGACTCAATTGGGGACTCGGGTTGGTCGGATAACCAAAAAGAATGAAAAAAAATTACATTATTAGTATAGTATATTAGTATATCCCATGTAATTAGTATATTATTATATTGCTATTAACCTACTTTGCATTGAATTTTCATCAATGTTAAGCCTAACAAAATTTTTTTAAAAATAATAATCGTCGCTATTGTATCATTAAAAATTATTTTTAAATTATTTTATTGCTCACAAAACAAACAACCATTCATAATTAGAAAATTAAGTCTCGTTTAAATACTGGCCTCCCTTTCATGGTCGAGCCAATGTTGCCAGCTAAAGCACACAAAAATTTAACAAAAATAATATTAAAGTAGCCAGGACATAGCCAAATATTGTCCACATCACTAATGGACATTTGAAATTTGCCGACTAGAACGGTCGGTTAACTAATGTGACGGTTAATCGGGGGTCGGATAATCGATGCTCTACTGTATTGACATATGACAGTTGTAACTTCAAGAAGTAAATAACATAACAAAATGAAATTGTTGACAGAAATATTCTAATAATCAAATCTGAACACTTCACAAACCTTGGAAATCTTGGATCTAAAACTTGCTATTATTTTAATTTTTAAATTTCTGTATAATACGTTGGCAATAGCTATATTATATAATGATTGGCTATTTCTGAAAATAAGTTGACTATTTTATTATATAATATAAATCATTATCAGTCATATGATTTGATTTATGAAGCAAATTTTTTACATAAATTAACATTTAAAAAAATATTTAGTTATTATCGGTCAGTTATTGTTATTAGTTAAGGCAGTCCCAAAGTGTGTTCATTAAGTGGAATTTACTGTACTGTCATTTTCAGTTTTATTAATATTTTATTTAAAATAAATATTGTAATTTCTAGATTTTTAAAGATAAACTATGATATTAATGTTGCCTATGATTTAAAAATACCCAAAGATTTTCTTGTGTGCTTGGCAAATATATGACTCAGTAACAAGAGGTAATTAGCAATTTGTAGAAAGAAAGAGACAATTTGAATTTATTGCAAATTTTTAATTAATCAGAATGTAGAAAATTACGAATTGGTATTAATTAGGAAGCCAAAATTGTCTACGTGAAATTCATTAAGTCAGTACAAATCACAAAAAAAATCATAAAACCCAATAAATTTGTAAAGCCAAACAACCACTGGATTACATTGGGTTACTTTTCTGTGATTATACAGTGGAACCTCACTTTACGAGCATAATTTGTTCAGAATCTTACTCGTAATGCAAAACACTCATTAAGCAAAACAATTTTTCCCATATAAATTAATGTAAAATATGATAATGCATTCCACACCGAAAAAATACTCAAATATTTTATGTATAACATTTATTCAAAGAAAATTATANCCATCTTCTAGAAGATGCCTAGTTGCCATCTCTTATTAAATTTAATAATTAAATTAATATTTAATGAGAGACAGCATTTAACACCTCCCTCTAGTAATAAATTTTTTAGTAATTAATTAATATAATTGCAGAAAAGTAGCCTGATTTAATCTGGTGGTGGTTTCACTTTACATTACAAATCATTTTGACTCATCTGCTTTATAGGTTGTTGGCCAGAAAGGGCAGAAGATACACTTTGTTGAAGTGTCCAGTTTATTACAAATAACTGTATGAAATAGTTGTTGGCATTGTTCTCTTTATGTTTCTTTGAAAATTTATTTGTTTCATTTATTAGGAACAGGATTTAAATGGTAGTGGATTAATTGTGATGACATTTTTCCCATTCATTGCAGTTAATTGAAAGTTCTACTGTAATTCTAAAGATTTACTTAAATATAAATGGCCAAAATAAAGTGAAGCAAAAATTTATAACAGTATTTTTATAATTAATTATATTATTTATGAATTAAGTAAATATCTTACTTGTAATCAAATAAATATTTCTAAAATTACCAAATGAATTGTTTTCTAATTTTAGTTTTTAAATATGTATCTTAAGTTATTTTTATGAATTATAAATAATTGAAGCAGAGCATTAATGAAGTTTCTTCTGTGAGGCTTACAGAATTGTGTTCATTCTTAAAATCCATTCAATAGATTTTGATTAAACTTTGCCATTTTCCATTAATTGCAATGGCAAATCCAAAAATGCAATAAAAATGGGGTCTATGATTTCATTTTCGAGATATAAGGTTGTTTCACAAGTGCACATGATAAAGCAATATCACCTGAATCGCACAACTTTGTTCATGTGATGTTTCACAGTCACTAGCACTCTTGTATGGGCTAATAGAATCAAGTTCTTTCTTAAAATTTAATGGACCGATTTTGATAAAACTTTGCCATTTTCCATGAATTGAGACAAGGAATCCAGAAATGTAATGTGGGTCTGTTTAAATGTAAAAATTCCAGCAACAAATTGCTTAACTTTTCTGGCAACATTTAAAATTTTGTTGGCACTATCTGTTACAATATTGCATTATAAAACTGTTTACATTTTTTAATTATTATCATATGGCAAAAAACTTAATTTTGAGGGTAAGGATGGGTTTTAAAAATTTGTAAATGCTAATAATGAGTAAAATTGTTATTAAATTCAACCCTACTTGATACACACAAACTCTTTATCTCCTCACCCCATCAATCTTTAACCACTAAAATTTAATAGCATTAATCCTCTAATAAACAAACCTACTCACAAAATTTCAGAAATTTTTGAAAGCACAAAAGTTATTAAGCTTCAAAGAGGGTAAACAAAATCAAGTCACACAAACACACACACTAACATCCATACATACAGAAAAAAAACTTAACGTTTTTTCATTTCGTGACATTTCAAGGTCCCCTAAGTTCAAAAATGTAAAACTCTTAGGGGGGTCATTTTGTGATCAATTGCCATACTTTCTTAGCTCTGTTATGGATAACAGAGCAGGAAAGTAAAAATAGGAGTTTGTGATTTCGTTTTCGATATACAAAGGTATTACAGTGACAATGTCCATTCTCTCTGAAGTAATGAGTGCAAAAATATCACTTACTAAAACCAATAACCGATATTAAATAATCGTAAAATGTACTGCGAACGTTTTTGGTTCTTTCCCTAGGACCTTTCTCAAGCAGCGTTTCGTCTTTAGAATAACTATGAACGAAGACCCGTAAATAGCGATATTCGAAAAATTATTCTTCTGAACAACATTTCAAAAGTCAAAATTCAACGTTAATGTGAATCACGTGCATTCCCGAATTCCGTAAATAAATATAATAAAAAATAAAAATGTTCGGTATAAAAAATTCCGATGCACGATGTTTATATCCTATTTATGAAACGCATTATTAATGCGTATCTTCTTTCTGTATTAGAGCCTGCCATGCAAGGGATAGGGTAATTTCATCCCTCGAGTTAATAGGTTCAGACGTGTTGTATGCCTTGCAGATCTCCATTTGTTCCAACCATTTGATGTGATCCGTAAATTTAGTGGTAATGAGGAGTTTAGCGTTATCAAAGTCTACCGAAATTTCCGGGTCCGAAGCATACGTGGATAACGAAGTAGTAGCCCTGTTGTGGATGATGTCACTTCTGTGTTCCGCCCATCGGACACCAATCGAACGCTTAGTAGCACCAATGTAGATAAGTTGTCTCTCAAATCTGTGGTCCACGAGGGGAACAGCGTATACCCCTGGCAGCTTATCCTCCTTAGGTTTATCTTTTTCATTGCGTAAAAGCTTAAACATAGACGGACATCTTCTGAACGACAGTCGTAATCCTTGTTTTTTAGCGATTTTTTGGTATAAGGATACGAGGAAGGGGTTGTATGTGACTATTGTGATAGGTAGGTCTTGTTCCATACTATTGGCGGTGGTAGGCCGACGCTGTACTGTCGGGCTAACTTATGGACCATGTTATAGAATCCCTGCTGACCGGCGATGTTAAGTATATAGTTCAATTCTTGAACTAATGCCTCCTGAGTTGAAGAATGGGTGTGGGCCCTCTTAACCAGTGCTTTAAAGGCCGCCATTTTATATCTGAATGGGTCACAGGAGTTCGCTGGGATATACATTGGAAAGTGACAAGCTTTGCGGTATACAGAAGTTTCCAAGGTGTCTCCTCCAAACGTAATGCTCAAATCAAGAAAATGTACCTCCTTATCACTATGTTGTTCCAGCTCTATGGTAAGGTCATACGGATTGTCGTTCATCTGATTAATAAAGTGGGTGATGTCTGGGTCGTTTTTCCACAAAATAATGATGTCGTCTATGTATCGTTTGTATACTAAGATGTTGTGGGAGAAACCAGGAATTGTTTTATCTTCCAGCTGTCTTATTACCAGTTCACAAAGGTCGCCTGAGACTGCACTTCCCATAGGCACTCCTCTGCCCTGCGCATATGTGGTTCCACCGAAATGAAAAATAGAGCTGTAGCAGATCAAATGTGCTAGTTCAAGTACTTGCTGGTGTAACTCCTGGTTATAAACGTTACAGAATAGAAAATCCCTGAGTGCGCAAAAACATAATGGTAATTGGATGGAAGGATATAAAGCACGGAAATCCATAACAGAGATGTACGCAGGCTTTTCGGAGTTTTTGAGGCAAGCTATTAATTCAACCGGATTGGAGATTGTGTATTGGTAATCCTGTAACTTAGGAGAGATGAGATCGTGCATGAATGCTTCCAACTTGCGAGTGGGGGCCGTGGCCTTATCTACCACAGGTCTCAATTTGTGGCCCTGCTTATGCGTTTTAGCAAACGCGAAAAGTTTGGGCGTATCAGGTGCGTCCATTACAATATCCCGCATTCCTAACGTAGAAGCCAGTTTAGAGTTAGAGAAGCGTTTGATCTTATTGTGTAGTTTGTCAATAACGTTGTTTGGTTGTACGACGCATCTCGTATCCTTAATGTATTCTTGCATCTCTTTCTCATACGTGTTCCTTTTCATTAAGACCAACATTTTGGTCTTATCAGCTTTGATGACCGTAATATTATTATCGCGCAGCCATTTAATTGCGCGTGACAGGTCTTCTTTAAAGTAACGTACTTGCGTAGAATCCCTTCGGTTTGTAAGCTTGCAAGAGGCAATCCATCTGTAATACTCCTTTTGCACAGTTGGCATGCCCTGTATCAGCCTTTCAAGGTCAGGTATGCTACTCCTACCAGAAGAGAGACCCTTAAAACGTGCATACCTGACCTTGAAAGGCTGATACAGGGCATGCCAACTGTGCAAAAGGAGTATTACAGATGGATTGCCTCTTGCAAGCTTACAAACCGAAGGGATTCTACGCAAGTACGTTACTTTAAAGAAGACCTGTCACGCGCAATTAAATGGCTGCGCGATAATAATATTACGGTCATCAAAGCTGATAAGACCAAAATGTTGGTCTTAATGAAAAGGAACACGTATGAGAAAGAGATGCAAGAATACATTAAGGATACGAGATGCGTCGTACAACCAAACAACGTTATTGACAAACTACACAATAAGATCAAACGCTTCTCTAACTCTAAACTGGCTTCTACGTTAGGAATGCGGGATATTGTAATGGACGCACCTGATACGCCCAAACTTTTCGCGTTTGCTAAAACGCATAAGCAGGGCCACAAATTGAGACCTGTGGTAGATAAGGCCACGGCCCCCACTCGCAAGTTGGAAGCATTCATGCACGATCTCATCTCTCCTAAGTTACAGGATTACCAATACACAATCTCCAATCCGGTTGAATTAATAGCTTGCCTCAAAAACTCCGAAAAGCCTGCGTACATCTCTGTTATGGATTTCCGTGCTTTATATCCTTCCATCCAATTACCACCATGTTTTTGCGCACTCAGGGATTTTCTATTCCGTAACGTTTATAACCAGGAGTTACACCAGCAAGTACTTGAACTAGCACATTTGATCTGCTACAGCTCTATTTTTCAATTTGGTGGAACCACATATGCGCAGGGCAGAGGAGTGCCTATGGGAAGTGCAGTCTCAGGCGACCTTTGTGAACTGGTAATAAGACAGCTGGAAGATAAAACAATTCCTGGTTTCTCCCACAACATCTTAGTATACAAGCGATACATAGACGACATCATTATTTTGTGGAAAAACGACCCAGACATCACCCACTTTATTAATCAGATGAACGACAATCCGTATGGCCTTACCATAGAGCTGGAACAACATAGTGATAAGGATGTACATTTTCTTGATTTGAGCATTACGTTTGGAGGAGACACCTTGGAAACTTCTGTATACCGCAAAGCTTGTCACTTCCCAATGTATATCCCAGCGAACTCCTGTGACCCATTCAGATATAAAATGGCGGCCTTTAAAGCACTGGTTAAGAGGGCCCACACCCATTCTTCAACTCAGGAGGCATTAGTTCAAGAATTGAACTATATACTTAACATCGCCGGTCAGCAGGGATTCTATAACATGGTCCATAAGTTAGCCCGACATTACAGCGTCGGCCTACCACCGCCACGGACGGGGAATAGTATGGAACAAGACCTACCTATCACAATAGTCACATACAACCCCTTCCTCGTATCCTTATACCAAAAAATCGCTAAAAAACAAGGATTACGACTGTCGTTCAGAAGATGTCCGTCTATGTTTAAGCTTTTACGCAATGAAAAAGATAAACCTAAGGAGGATAAGCTGCCAGGGGTATACGCTGTTCCCCTCGTGGACCACAGATTTGAGAGACAACTTATCTACATTGGTGCTACTAAGCGTTCGATCGGTGTCCGATGGGCGGAACACAAAAGTGACATCATCCACAACAGAGCTACTACTTCGTTATCCACGTATGCTTCGGACCCGGAAATTTCGGTAGACTTTGATAACGCTAAACTCCTCATTACCACTAAATTTACGGATCACATCAAATGGTTGGAACAAATGGAGATCTGCAAGGCATACAAAACGGCTGAACCTATTAACTCGAGGGATGAAATTACCCTATCCCTTGCATGGCAGGCTCTAATACAGAAAGAAGATACGCATTAATAATGCGTTTCATAAATAGGATATAAACATCGTGCATTGGAATTTTTTATACCGAACATTTTTATTTTTTATTATATTTATTTACGGAATTCGGGAATGCACGTGATTCACATTAACGTTGAATTTTGAATTTTGAAATGTTGTTCGGAAGAATAATTTTTCGAATATCGCTATTTACGGGTCTTCGTTCATAGTTATTCTAAAGACGAAACGCTGCTTGAGAAAGGTCCTAGGGAAAGAACCAAAAACGTTCGCAGTACATTTTACGATTATTTAATATCGGTTATTGGTTTTAGTAAGTGATATTTTTATATTAATCCGGTATTGGAAGATTCTTTATAATGAGTGCACTTAATGGAATTTAGACCTAGGGATCAAAAATAAAAACCAAGGCTGTGGAGTCGGAGTCGTGGAGTTTTGGTATTTTAGCTGGAGTAGGAGTCGTCAAAAAATCTGCCGATTCCGACTCCTTTTTACTTCCCAACTTCGTATGTATATAAAACAGATAAGTATTGGAATTGTGTCAAATTTGACCCTCCAGGTTTTTTTGCAAATCTACACGTTTGGAGACCTCTCGAACCCCTCAAAAAGTCAATAAAAATTCAGAGGAAAAATTCGCGTGCGTGTATGTGTTGGTGTCTAATTTGTTTAACTTCTTTATTTTTTGTTCTGAGATATTAAACAACATCTCAGAATGGGTAAAGTTTAAGAAATGAAATGTGCCACTGTGGCTCGCGTATAAAGGGGCATTAAATTAATACTATTCAATTTTGGTTCTTAATTAAAGGTCGACAGAGTGAAGACATAAAAGTGGTCATGTGTCATATCTCTTAATGAATATTTTACTCGTTATTAGCATTCAAAATTAAAAAAAATAAAATAAAACTCATCTCTACCCTCAAAGTAAGCTTTTTTGTCATTTTATAATAGTACAGTAAAACTGGTTAAGATGTTAGAATGGGATATGGGGACACGATTTAGTTCAACCACTTTGACGCTTAATAATTAACTCCTGTGTTAAACCATCTGACTCTGATTCCAACCACTCTGACCACAGAAATTATTAGGCTTCAAACAGAGTAAACGAAATCATGCCATATAGAAAAACATATAGAAAAAACCTTGAATCTTTTGCATATCTCGAAATTTCAAGGTGTCCTGAGTCCAAAAATGTAAAAATTTGGGAAGGATCATTTTTTTGACTAATCGCTACACCTTCCCTCTGTTATATATAACAGACAGAAAAGTAAAAGTTATCGAATACATATATGTATATTACTTAGAGGAGTCTTTTAGCTTTGGAATAAAAAGTTTCTACGTTCTATCTTTATTAGAACTCTATTTATTGAATCTTTTATTCTGAGGTCACGTGATGACATCAGAATTTCCGTGTCTCTTTCGGTAACAAGTCCGCTCCTGATTGGAGTCGCATGGTAAGGAAAAGTCAGAGTCGGTAGATTTTTACGCGACACCACAGCCCTAATAAAAACAGTATTAAGTGTGCCTAACAAAAAATAGTTACGGAAAACTAACAAAACAGAACAAAGCAAGCCATCAATTGCTTTGTTCTTGGATCGTGTCTCCCATGGCCTGCAGGTACGAGGATAGTGTGAGAATTTGGACTCAGGTGTAAATTTTCACACGTTGGTATAGTTTATTTTTATCATTATTTCCTTTTTCTTTTCCTCTCTCGTGAAGTAAAGAGTAGACCTTTTGATACCTCAGTGTACTGCGTCACCTCAAAGGTGACTTTAATCGTCCAAAGAAGGACTCCCCTCACACCAGGGAATCGTTCAATTCTAACGTAAATATAAGGTGCAGATAAGTAGCCAATTAACGTCGACAACCACCTGTTACTGTCTAGAGAGTAAACAAAAGGTCACCGGCGAGGATAAAACAAAACCCCGTGATCACCTCTAAGTCCAAGTGAACCGATGAGAAAGTCAATCTAAATGACCAAATAAGGCAATGATTTTTACTAAGGTGAGGAGACATATTCTGACATGAGTCACCTCATGTCAATAAATCAGGGAGTTTGACAAAGTTATGATGGGAAGATGTCAAATATTGGATGGAAGGGATGACAAGAACATAAACACAGCTGTGCACAAGTCGAGCTGGCGATTGCATCAGATTTTCTTTCCCCATGATTCCCCCTCTGAGATAAGTATAAAAAGGGGTCAAATTTG